>NC_080168.1:29167904-29310644 GCF_950295315.1 Erinaceus europaeus
TATGGTGGTGCTAGGGAACTGAACCTGAAACCTTGGAATGTCAGTTATGAGAGCCTTTTACATGCTTGTCTATATTTTAAACTTCATCAAAAGAAATTCACAAGTATTTGATTTTTCTTTCTACTATGACCAAGACAGAATCAAAAAAGCAAGATTTTTACTGTTGTATGGCCAATGTCTAGAATACTATATGATGCATAGCTATCTTTTAATGTAAACTGCTGAACAATTGAAATAATAATTATTATGTTTGATGAAGAGTGAGCATTTGCTTAGTGATCTATGTAAATTACTAATAAAATTAATATGGCAAACAATTTTTCCACAAGCAAAGGAGAAGTTGCTAGTTGAAGTTGTGTACCTTATTCTTTGCTAGTTCATTAAAGAAGAGTTTTCTAGACACGGCTGCTTTTGCTAGAAAATCACACAGTGGATATTGGAAAATCATACAATAATATTGTCTCTATCTGAAATCACACCAATTCTTTCCTTTTAGAATCCAGAACAGGTTGATAATGTAAGCGTTTCTGAAGTGGTTATAATGGCAAGAGGAGATACCAGGTATAATATGAAGGAGTACATTTTAAACACAAATATACCACAATCCAGTTTAAAGACTATTAGAGTCCGTTACAATGCACAAGGACCCAGGCTTGAGCTCATGGTCCCCAAGTGCAGGGGGAAAGCTTTGTCAAGTGGTGTCTTTCTGTTTGTAGGTGTCTTTCTGTCTCTCTCCCTCTCTATTACCCCTTCCCTCTTGATTTATGGCTGTCTATATCCAACAAATAAATAAAGATAATAAAAAATAAGAAAATAAATAAATAAAAGATAATGAAATTTTTAAAAAGAATATTAGCGTCTGTAAAGTAACTCTATTATTCAGAAATCAGGACCTGATTTCTGGGTTTTCACTTAAGAGTGGCCAAGGTTTTCTCCACTAGTGAAAAGATAATTTCTCTCCACTACTAAGAAAATATCTGCTTGGTGATGCAATGGCTAAAACATCAGACTCTCAAGCATAAAGTCACAGGTTTAATACCTGGCATCACATATGCCAGAGTCATGCTTTTGGCTCTCTTTCACTCTAAAATAAATAAATGATATATTTAAAAAAAAATGATCTGCTGAGACCCCAGGAAGGTGATCCAAGGTTGACAATAAGAAGGTTGTCTATCAGCCCCATTACATTAGGAGACAACGCCTGGATGCAAGGAGTCACTGTTGATGAAGATAACAATGCCCATGGAAGACACATGCATAATGGGATTTTTTAAGTACCTCTGACCCCTAAATTTCTCTCTTAGTAGCAGGTAGACAGAGGATGTAGTCAAAGTTTAAAGGTTCTTGAGCTGAGTGTTTTGAGACAATAATTCATGACCAATTTTATAGCTCTAGTTGAAACACAAGAAGGTAACTGTGTGTGTGTGTGTGGTTACTTATGAATGTATGATTTGACTGCTTCCAGGGAAATAGTTTTCATCCACACAGGCACAAAAAAGAGAGGGAAGTAGGGTGAGAGGGAGAGAAGAAGAAGAAGAAGAAGAAGAAGAAGAAGAAGAAGAAGAAGAAGAAGAAGAAGAAGAAGAAGGAGAAGGAGAAGGAGAAGGAGAAGGAGAAGGAGAAGGAGAAGGAGAAGAGGAAGAAGAAGAAGAAACAGAAGAAGAAGGAGGACTAGGGCAAGTAAGAAAGGGGAGGGGAGGGAAGGCAAAGGAGAGGAAGAGGAGAGGAGAGGAAGGGAGAGAAGAGGAGTGGAAGGGTGGGGAGGGGAGGGGAGGGGAGAAGAGATGAGGAGAGGAGAGATATTATTATACTAGAGCTTTTTTTGATGCCATGATGACACTCTCATGTGGTGTTGGGATTTAAACCTTGACCACAAATATGTCAAGATACACATACTACCCAGTGAGATATCTCCATATATAAGCACATGGGGATTACAAAACAATATAAAAATATTAAGAGGTGAGACCTCCCCAAATTATTCCAAAAAGAATGGGAATAGTCGCCTCCCCCCCCCCCCATAGAGGCAGAGAGAGTGAAAGAGATCCCCACAGCCCCAAAGCAAAGCTCCCTTCAGCGCAGTGGGGGGTTGGGTTCAAACCTGGGTCAGGCACATGGCCAAGCAGTACACTATTTAAGTGAGCTATTTCACTGGCTCTGGAGCAGGTTGACTTAGGCAATGAATAAAACTCTACTACTAAACATCATAACATAAACAGATTAGCAAATACTGGGGGAGAAGAGCACAACTTTTAGATATATTTTATTTATTTTTTTGCCTTTAGGGTTATTGCTGGGGCTTAGTGCCTACACTACAAATCCACTGCATCTGGAGGCTTCCCCCCCCCTTTTGTTGCTCTTGTTTATTATTGTTGTTGTTGCTGTCATTGTTGTTGGATAAGACAGAGAGAGGAGGGGAAGACAGAGAGAGGAGAGGAAGACAGACACCTGAAGACTTGCTTCACTGCTTGTGAAACGACCTGCACCCCCTGCAGGTGGGAAGCCCAGGGCCTGAACTGGGATTTCATGCGTTGGGTACTTGTGCTTCAGGCCATGTGTGCTTAACCTGCTGTGCTACCGCCCCGCTCCCAACTTTTAGACTTTTACAAGCGAGAGTAATGCCACTGCTAATGCTCTCACACTGCACTGATGCATGGTTTGGAGAAGAAGGGGGGAGAATTTCAGTCCCTACTCACAGTTTTGGCCAAGTGCCATTGTGAGTGGTAGAACTATACAACATACATTAAAAGTCCTATGTTCAGGAGAGTGTCTGTGAAATGCAGATAATGGCAAACAAAACATCTTTCAGCCACACATCTAACTCCCAGAGAAACTTAAAGCAATCAATCTTTTTTAAATAAGAAAGAAACTAAGTCAACAGCATCTGAGCAACAGATGAGAATTTAAGAAATATCTGTTGGCTAATGGTGACAGCTTTGTGTTCTTTGTTGTTGAAAATGTGCATGTAACAGCAACTCCAGTATGCCCCAAAACTCAGATACAAAAGCCTATGGTAAACAGTTGCTATTTTTATACAGGAGATAAACTCAAACACCACCTTTCAGATCTTAATTCTGCTAAAATAGTAGAAAGAAATAAACCCTGAGTTGCTAGCTGTCTAAAGGATCTAGGCCCTGTGATTTCTACCAGAGGAAAATGTAGCACATATTGGACAACACAAGGAAGAGTCAATTCTGTCTCACAGGCAATGGAGTATGAACCTGCCAAGTCAAATCTTCTAATTAAAGTTAAGGTTTAATTTAGTGATGTTCTAGAAAATGCAATCTGTGAAATGTCAACAGTTTTTATATTTATAGACTACTCTAGCAAAACCTTTATAGTTTCAGACTAGGAAGATAGCATGGTGGTTATGCTGAAAGAGCTTTATGGCTGAGGCACCAAAGGTTCCAGGTTCAATCCCTGGCACCGCCAAAAGTCTTGAGTTTACTAGTGCTCTGGTTAAAATAAACAAACAAATAGACAAATGTTTGGGTCAGACACATACACACTCTCTCTACATATTCATATGAATTGGGGCCAGAATACAAATGCATATATCCACTGAGAACACTTAATGGCAAATATCATTCATCATCCTTAAAAGACATCTGCTAAGGAATTTACTAAGATGTATCCAAACCAATTTACTATCATCAGTCACCTTCTGCCCATGGAAAGGAAGGGTGGAGATTAACTGAAATATTGATTTTTTTTTTCTTTGATGGGACACTGCTGGAGTTAAGAAACTATGGGTGGCCAGGCAGTGGCTCACCTGGTTAAGCACACACATTACAGTGCTCAATGACCATGGTTCAAGTCCTTACTCCCCACCTGCAGGGGGAAAGCTTCATGAGTTGTGAAGCATTGCTGCAGGCGGCTCTCTGTCTCTTTCTCTTTCTATATTCCCCAGCCCTCTCAATTACTCTCTGTCTGTATCCAATAAAAATAAATATTTAAAAAATAAAAAAGGAAGCGTGGAAATAGGGTTCTTCTACTTGTCTCTCCCAACATAATAAATAAGTGAACTACAAGAAAATCTCTCAAAGAGTTTGTAAGTAATTGTCAAGCAGATCATTATTCAATTTCCTACCATGCTTGCATGGTGCCATTCAATTATTTACTGATCCTCCTCCCCAATTCCATTCATGTGAGTACTTTCAATGCATCTCCATAAAGATGGTGGGAGTAAGAAACAGGTGTCTAAATCTGTCCTGGAGAATTCTGAGGCTGTCAGGTTGATGGGGGCAGGGGAGGAAATAGGGGAGCAATAGAAACATGATGCAAAAGATAATTATAGTAAGCCAACTAGAAGCACCAGAAAAAAAGAGACGAAAGTCATTTCAAATCAACACCATACTAGAGTCTACCCACTAGGGCCAGGGCACTCCAGAACTGTGCACTCTGTGGTCAGAGATTAAACACAAGATGAACTCAGAAAGTTAGTAGACCTCTACAGGGACGAGGTAGTGGTGTATCTGGTAGAAAGTATGTTACAGCCCTCAAGGACACCCATTCAAACCTCTGGCTCACACCTGCAGGGGGGAAGTTTCACAAGTAATTTCTGAGGCACTGCTGCAGGTATTAATATTTCTCTCTCCCTCTTTATCTTCCCCTTCTCTCTCAACTTCTCTGCCTCTATCTGACGTAAATAAATAAATTTAATTAAATTAGGAAATAACCAACACAAAGTGTCTAAAGGCCTGATTATACTAGATTTACAAGTTCAGTAAAACGCTATCCTTATTTTAATAACACCCTCTCCTTAGCCCTGGCTTCAGAAACTGGGAAGTAGGAGAATTCGGACAACCTCTTTCCATGACACGATAGGGCTGAGTTGAGCTGACATGCATGGCATTTTTCCCCCTTCTTTTTGGGAAAGTGAAGAAAATAAGGATGAGGGAAGTTAAGTATCCTATGTGACTCACAGCAGCTCTTTTTTGTTTTTACCTCTCAGTTTCTTTTTTATTTTATTTTATTCATAAAAAGGAAACAATGACAAAACCATAGGATAAGAGGGGTACAACTCCACACAATTCCCACCGCTAGAACTCCGTATCCCTTCCCCTCCCCTGATAGCTTTCCTATTCTTTAACCCTCTGGGAGTATGGACCCAAGGTCATTGTGGGAGGCAGAAGGAGGAAGGTCTGGCTTCAGTGACATCTCCCCTGCATCACAGAACCCTTATGGGTGACAAAAAAAATGTGAGCGTGAATCTGGCCATGCATAACCCTAGAGTCCCAGGAAGCTGGGAAGTGAGCTTAATGTATTCTGTATTATCTAACACAAAGGTTGTACATTAAAGCTGAAATTCAAGATTGCTCTTGCCTCTTATCTTCATCATAACCATCATCATCATCATCATCATCATCATTACTAGTATTTATTGGATAGAGACAGCCAGAAATTCAGTGTGGGGGTGGGGGAGGGAGAGAGAGACTGGCAGCCTATTTCACCCCTTGTGAAGCTTTTGCGCTGCAGGTGAGGACTAGGGGCTTGAACCTGGGTCCTTGAGCATTGCAATATGTGCGCTCAACCAGGTGTGCCATCACCTCACTACCTATCCCCGCCTCTTTACCTGTACCCACATAACATCATCTATATCTGTACCAAGTGTTAGCCTTTCGCTGTCTGTTTTCCCACATGAACAATGGGAGTGATAACAGAATCTTCCATTAGTATGATAATGATACTTGTTTAATCACATGTACTGTGCTTACAACAGTTATGACAGTTCTTGTCATCACCATGAGCTCTGGGAACCACCCAGGAAGGCTCCTACCATGCATGTGTACAGATTAGATTTCTATGCATTTAGCTGAAAAGAGGTAGGAACTCGTTAGTACCCCATCCCTCCCAATGCACACAAGTGAGATGATTCAGCAGGAGAAATCAAAAACAAACAAACACCACTCTGACTTCAGAGCAGGTCTCCATACCTCAGCATGGCACCAAATCCTTTCTTCTTTGTTTTCTTCTCTGAGTCTTCATTTTCTTCTTTTTGCTTTTTCTCTTTGATTTTCAATTTACTTTTTTCCTTCTTCTTCTCCTTCTCTTTCAATTTTTTGACTTTCCTGGTTTTATTTTCTGTGTCCTCTAACTCAGTGTTTCCCTGAGTGGCAGGTTCACAATTCAGAGCTCCTTGGCCAGAGTGAGAGCTCTTATCAGACAGACTGTCTGCACAGAACGAAAAGAAAATCGATACACATGGTCAGGGGCACTTACTGTTAGCATATCAAGAGAGTTCAAAATGTAAAATAGAAAAAGGAGAATGAATAAAAGTGGTTCTACTCCACCACTTGGCTACATACATCCTATGAAGAGATAAGTGCCTAAACTTATGGGGGGGGGTTGTTGTTGTTTGTTTTTTAATCAAGTATAGGATGTTCGAAGTGGGGAGTGAATGGTTGCTTAGAACAAGTAATAAAAGATTTGATATGTGGTGAAGCACTGATCTTTCTAAACACCTGTTTGTTTACCTTGATAAGCTCAGAAAGCATACATGCTACAGAACAAACAGGGTGAGCTGATTTCTAGACGAGGTTTTCTATACAAATGTAACCAACTGCTTCTATGCAATTAATGCAGTCAGTCTTCAGGTTAATGCTGCATCTAATGACTTGAATCAGAATGTTAAGAAATGCATACTTAGTGCTCCTATCCTAAGGGTAAACGACAGCTGGTCCTTGTAGGAAAGTGAAGGAGAACATTTTCTTTAGCGTTTGCAATGCAAAATAAATTGCATCCTGCATTATCCAATTCCACATTCGTTAAGCCAAAGGGCAAAACATATCAGGAAAATGAATTACTTTTAATATCAAAAATATAATTGTGATTCTTAAATCATTTTTCTCTGTAGTTAAGCACACTTTGTGCCTCTGATTTGCAGATAATAACAAAATGAAGAAACTATTTAAGGAAGCATGCTCATTGCCTACCAGCGTCAAATTCTTCTGGTCCATCATAAGATTTGTCAATGGCTGCTCTGAAGCTCTCATTACAGCCACGACCACGAACCATGTGTGGCCGGGGCCTGTGGAAGGGAAGTTCATTCTTCCTGACCTCAGCTACAGCGGTCTGCAGGCTCTCCAAGGAACTGGACTTTTTCAAACCCAGAGTTGGACCAAAATCTTTGCTTGGAGATTCTGGGGGAAAAAAATGGCAAAATGTTACTTACTCTTTTGCTAATGAGACAGTGCTGTGTAGTGGAAATATTTGTTGTTCCCAAAGTATTTCTTTGTTGGCACTGCAAAAAACGGGGCGTTAAGTAGGTGGTATTTAGGGTGAAATCACAACTCTGCCACATTTTGTGGCTTTAAGCAAGTGACTTGACTTCTTTGAGACTAACTTTCAATTTGCACAAAGTAGGATAAAATGGTAACATGTCACATAGAAGTAAATATGAAACTGTTAGTCTGAATACCCAGCCACATTCAAAGACAGTTAGGAATTTGAAAGCTTAAGGTAGTCCATAGAGATTATATTTGTGGGAGTATCATAGGTGCATACACACACCACCCTAACATAGCAATAAGTGATGATTCTCTCACAGGACCCATTCAAGTTGTTCCCAGACAGTGTAGTTTTTATTATTGCTATCACTGTTTTCATGACTACTGAGTGACGTTCTATGCCTATTAATTAAGGGGCATCAAAGTGATAGACTTTTTTTTTGTGGTTAAACACTACTTTACTCTAGTGGCTACCAATGCATGGCCAAAGCTATGTTTTTCAGTCAATAAATAAAACAGAAAGACAACTCTGTGTGTCAGTATTTATTGTTCCAAATGTATTTCCAAGTGGGTCTCTAGAAAAGAGGCGACTTTTCTAGAAAAGTCTTCAAAATGAAAAAGGTGAAGCTAATTGAATTTGAATAATTTATTTTTTGACAGATCATAGTTTTCACTTGTACCACTTGTCTTACCCTGTACCTCCTCCCTTCCACCCATGACTTGACCTCTCTTCCCACCCGCAGTCAGGCTCCCAGTAGTCTGAAAAAGGTTTGGGTTAAATAAATACCAGCAGCACAAAGATTATGGGAAAGATGGAAGGAATTCTCCCAGGGCTCTTTTCTGTCATGGTAACAACTCCTGATACTACTCTCTAGTAATACAAGAAACTATTGGCATTAGTAGTTAGTAGTTCTAGTTGCATTTCTGGAAATAAAGTTCTTTTCAGTATTATCTCAATAGCTATAGACTGAGTCCATATTAAAATTATGTACATGAAATTTTACTTCAGTGTCTAAAACATTGTAGGGCTCAATAAACTACACGAGTCCTTAATATCTCTCTTATTTTTGCTTTTATCATTATTTTATCACACTGATTTTAGCACTAGGTGTTTACCACAGCATTAAATAGTATAAGAAAGGCTTGTTCTTCTTCTGTCTTTCTATTCTTTTTTTCCCTTCCATAGCACTTATTAGCTCTGGTTTATGGTGGTGGTGGGGGGCGGGGGGATTGAACCTGGGACTTCAGAGCCCCAGCATGAGAGTCCCTTTGCATAACCATTATGCTATTTATCCCCATTCTTAAATAGTGTAAGGAATACAAAAGCAATGCAACAAAATTCTCCACATATAGGCATACCCATGGAGCTAAATAATAATACACACCTTTCCACGTGCTCTAAATATGTTAAAAATTGTCAAGTATAACAACGCTAATACATGACAATGCAGATTGTTTAGTCCTGTTTTTCTTAAATCCTTTTCTATGTGATTTGTCTGTGTTTACGTTAATATTTATCATTGTGCGATTAGCACTACTGTTAGTCCCGTTATACAGATGAGGAAACTGAAATGAAGAACAATGGCAAGCTGATATAAAGTTACATAGTTAATAAAACTCAGAAATGAAAACTGTCTTCAAGAAGCCTAAAGGAACACTTTTTTTTTTTCCTTCAATACTGCTTAAAGATGTATCTAGCTTTTAGGAGCCCAGCAGTGGTACACCTGGTTGAGTGTATATGCTGCAATGCACAAGGACCAGGGTTCAAACACCAGATCTCCATCTGTAGGGGGGAAGCTTCACAAGTGGAGAAGCAGTGTTGTGGGTCTCTTTCCCCCCCCCCCCTCCTCCTCTACTTCTTTTTTTCTTTCTTCTTTTCTACCTCTCCCTTCCCTGTCAATTTATATCTCTATCCAATAAAAAATAATAATAATAGATGCATATGGCTTTTGTCCTCTATTTAAATTGGTCTATAGTTTTCTCTCCCTTAAATAAGATCATTATGCTAGACTAGTTAGATGTGTTCTGAGTCTGTTCGAGAGGAGAAATTGCAATTAAAAAAAAAGGATACCGTAGTTTTAGTCATTTTATTGAGGGTAAAATAGTTTCTAGGACAGTTGTTGGCACATGTGTATAGTTTCTTAGTTTATTTATCTCCTATGAACATGTATGCATACCAATCCCCCCACAAATCAAAATTCCTCTTCCCCATGATGCACTGGGTGCCCTCAAATCACCCCTTACCTCTCTTTTCCCCGGGTCCTTTGATTTGATGCAACATATGCTACATATTCCAATATTCACTCTGTGTTTCCCTTCCTTAAAAAATATATCAGAAATTAATTGATAGTCACAAATACTGAGGATATGTTACTTCTGGATCCAGAAAAGACATACTTCTTATCATCTTAGAAAGAGGGGTAAGTTGAAAAATCAGAAATTGAATAAGATCATTTCTGACAAGAAAGTAAAAATGAGATGTGGAGTGTTGAAAACAACAGTAAAAGCTTTGGAGTTTACAGAAAATATTTTAAACCTTATGCCCTTGGGATTTCTGACATGAAGTTTGGTAAAAACATGAGAACTATCTGAGAAATCTTGTTCCTCTATCAACAATACTAACAGTCTTTATTTATTAATTGCTATTCAGGGGATTACATTAAAGTCCAAGCTGTAAGTATGCAGCCAGATTTCAGCAATAAATTCCAGGGAACATAAAAGCAAATACATTATCTAAGGTATAAGACTTGGTATCTGAAAGAAGCTCATCTACAACTCAGCAAGAACTCAGATTTGAGAAGGAACAAATATATTTTTACACATTCTAAGCACACTAAACATTAAGGATTCATAGATTGTGCAGGACTAATAGATCCGACAATTAATTCACTTTACATAAGCTGAAGTCACAAATAAGAAGTGTCAGTTGGTGGTACTGGCTAAACTGTAAAGTATCTCTAACCGGATGTGGTGGTATATAATGAAACTAGTAACTGATTTAGCTCAACTGAATACCTGTAACTATGTAGTCAGGCTTTTATTTTTTTTCACACATGGAAAGAATTTTGTATCTTCCTGTGGACAAAAGAGAGTGTAATAATGAAGAGGGGCCAGCAGCACAGAGTCAAATGCAGAATTAGGAAGTCTTTTATAAAGACTTATTGATGTCTTAAACTGACAGAACTGAATCTCTAAGTGAAAAGAACTCTCATAGGGCTGAGTGGTGGTGCACCTGGTTACATATACATGCTACCAGGCACTAGGACCTAGGATCAAGCCTCCAGTCCCCACCTGCAATGAGGAAAGGTTCAAGAGTGGTGAAGCAGTGCTGCAGGTGTCTATCTTTCTTTTCCTTTCTGTCTCCTCCTCCCTTTCAATTTCTATCTGTTCTATCAAATAAAATAACCAAAGGTTTTTTAAAAGCATGTTCACAAGAACTTTCAGCAGTATTCATTTATTCATTCTTCTTTTATTACATTCTAGGGCTTCTGACAGAAGGTCAAGTTACTGGTAAGCAAGAATTGGCAGGCCCATTGATGCCTATGAGCATCAAAATACCAACTAACACCTACAATAAAGTGCCCTTTAGTAATTGTGTAGAAACAACAACAAAAATGATCATATTTAGTCACTCTTCCCGAGACAGCTTTTTCACTCTTACCTCCATTTCAGCTAAGGCTGCCAATGCTTGGGAAATTGTGTGTCTTTTAGATTAAGAAGATTCACTGTCCACTTTAGCCTAAATCATGCATACAAATCATAGATCTTATAGGTTGTTCCTGAGAGTAGAGCTCTCTTTGAAGGGATAAGATAAAGTGAAATGAATTGCAAATCCTCTCTCTGTCCCATAGTAGGAAGTCTTCCCCAAATATGACTGCTTACATTTTCATCTATAATCAATATATTTGTTGTGATTGACTATAAGCTATTTCCTGTAAGATTTATTTGCAGAATATCTACACACCACACATTAGACAAAAGACTAGTAATCAAAATATATAGAGAGATCACAAATGAAGAAACAAAGAACCTCATTAAAAATGAGGAGAGGGCACGGATGGACTCTTCACCAAAGAGGACATTCAAAGGACCAATAAACATGAAAAAATACTCCAAGTCACTGGTTATCAGAGAAATGCCAGTAAAGACAACAATGAGATGCCGCTTTACACTGGTGAGAGAGCTACACAGGAAAAAGGACAGAAATAAGTGCCAGTGAAGATAAGGAGAGAAGGAAACTCTTCTATACTGTTTCTAAACCTCTAAGTTGGCTCATCCTCTTAAAAAAAAAAAACATCTGGAGATAGTTCAGAACATTAGAAATAGACTTGTCTTATGATGTGGCAATTCCTTTCCTAGGATTTATCAAAAAATAATCAACACCTATCCAAACAGATCTATTTGCAATATCTCAAATTTGGAAGCAGCACAGATGCCCCATTATAGATAAGTGGTTAAGAACATTGCAGTATATATGCACACAATGATATATAGATAGATATAAACATAGACATAGATTGATATACACACTACTCAGCTGTAGAAGATTGTGAAGTTTTCTCCTTTGTCATGTATTGAATGGAACTTGAAGAAATTACAAGTGAGATGAGTCAGAATATCAAATGACTTCTTTTACAGGTAGAACTTAAGAACCAAAGAAAGGAAGCAAAAACAAGGTATGAAACTTGGTCTAGGTCTTACCTACTGCAGCAAAACCAAGGACTAGGAGGTGGAGGAGGGGCATAAGAGGGGGCCTGTGGGGAGGGGGTCAGTGCAACATATTAAGAAGGACTTAAGATGGTGGTGGGAGTGGTGTTCAGACACCTATCATGAGCTGATAAGAAACAGTATCCATTTGACAACTGTCCTATAAATCACTCAAAATGGATTTTTAAAAGAATGATATGGGGACTGGGTGGTAGCACAGAGGGTTAAGCGGACCTGCTCAAAGATACTGGTTTGAGCCCCTGGCTCCCCACCTGCAGGGGGGGGGTCCCTTCACAAGATGTGAAGCAGGTGTTTGTCTTTCTCCCCCCTCTCTGTCTTCCACTCTTCTCTCCATTTCTCTCTGTCCTATCCAACAAGGACAGCAATAACAACAACGGAAAAGGGAAAAAGGAACAGTGGATTCGTAGTACAGTCACTGAGCTCCAGTGATAAACCTGGAGGCAAAAAAAGAAAATCTATAAATATCACATTATCACAGTGTAAATTTTGTCCAAATTTGAGCATTAATTTGTTCTATTTTTGAGTATCTATACAGTTACTCTGTACATTACTGTTCAATGACTCCAGTCAAATTTAGGTGCTGGAAATACACAGAAATTAATCCCCTTCTAAAGGCTTAATTTAAAAAAAATTTTTATTTATAAAATGGAAACAATGATAAGACCATAGGATAAGAGGGGTACAATTCTACACAATTCCCACCACCAGAACGCCCCTATCCCATCCTCTCCTCTGATAGCTTTCCAATTTTTTATTCCTCTGGGAATATGGACCCAGCGTCATTATGGGGTGCAGAAGGAGGAAGGTCTGGTTTCTGTAATTGCTTCCCCACTGAACATGGGTGTTGACAGGTTGATCCATACTCCCAGCTAAAGGCTTAATTTTTTAAACATATGACTTACAGGCCCTTTAACTATTCTCTAAGATCTCAGAAAATTTAGCCTTCAGTCAGAAACATAAACTTAATATATATAAATTCTTGAAATGAAAATACAATTGTTATCAAGAATATAGCAGGAGAATAACACAAGATATAATTATTCTCAAGTTTTTGTGAATTATTCTCAATAATAAAAGTAATCATAATGTTTCATACACTAAATATTTCTTACTAAAATTTCCATGAAAAAATACTACTGTAGCACTAAAATGTTATAGAACTATAAAGTGCTATAGAATTTTTAAAGGATTGCCAAATGAAGGAGTAGCATAACTTGGTTTTGGAATACTGCCCCAAGAAAAGTAAAAGGAAATAGCAGTCTTTTTTTTTTTTTCTTCATCCCACCAACCCCTCCAAGGCATCCATTATCCACTACTTCCAGCCACTAAGAAGAATTGAAGGTTATTCTGGAGACTAGATATGGATATCAAGAGCAAGGTCTGTCTGAAAGGAGCTATGCTATCCTTGCTTCAAGGGGCATAAAATAGGTGTTAAGAAGACAAGAAGCCACTACAGAGCAAAGTCTTACCACCACCCCAACCTTCTAGGTAGTCTCACTTCAACATACTATGAAACAGGAAGTCCTTCCTGGAGGATTCTTTGAATATGAAACTCAGTTTCTCACTCAGTCTTGGGCTCCCATCCCTGGCTGAGAACTTATGGCTGAGAATATTTATTCCTTACGGGCATAAATTTAAATTGATAGAGAATAAAACAGTCTAGAGATTAGAGATTATTAGTGAGAGATTAAGAGGGGAGGCAGTGGAACATCTCCCATTCTTAAGACTTATTTGTTGTTCCTGATTTCCCTAAGCCTCTCTTCTATGGAATGAGGATAAAACATGTATGAAAAGGTTCTGGTGCATAGTACACAGTACACACTCATAAAGTATTAGCTGTGGAAATCATTACTTTTTATATTTGTGCCACATCTAAATATTTGAATACGGAGAGTCAGGTGGTAGCGCAGCGGATTAAGCGCACTTGATACAAAGCACAAGGACCAGCATGAGGATCCCAGATGGAGCCCCTGGCTCCCCACCTGCAGGAGAGTCGTTTCACAAGCGGTGAAGCAGGTCTGCAGGTGTCTTTCTCTCCCCCTCTCTGTCTTCCCCTCCTCTCTCCATTTCTCTCTGTCCTATCCACAACAATGACATCAATAACTACAGTAATAACTACACTATGACAATAAAACAAGGACAACAAAAAAGGAATAAATTAATATTTTTAAATTAAACTAAATAAATATTTGAATAAGAATGTAATTAGGCTTAATTCACCACCACACCTTTTTAAAATTTTATTTTCCATTTGTTGCCCTTGTTTTGTTATTGTTGTTGCAGTTATCATTGTTGTTGCTATTGATGTTGCCATTGTTCCATAGGACAGAGGGAAATGGAGACAGGAGGGGAAGACAGAGAGGGGGAAAGAAAGACACCTGCAGAACTGCTTCACTGCCTGTGAAGCGATTCCCCTGCAGGTGGGGAGCTTGGGGCTCAAACCGGCATCCCTACGCTGGTCCTTGTGCTCTGTGCCACATGTGCCCATCCCACCACGCTTTTTTAAAGACGTGTTTTTATACGAGAGGGAGAGGGAGAGGGAGAGGGAGTGGGAGAGGGAGAGGGAGAGGGAGAGGGAGAGGGAGAGGGAGAGGGAGAGGGAGAGGGAGAGGGAGAGGGAGAGGGAGAGGGAGAGGGAGAGGGAGAGGGAGAGAGAACCAGGGCATCATCTTGGCATATGCAGCACCAGGGACTCATTTTGAAACATCATGCTTTTAAATTCTGTGTTTTAACCATTATGTTAACTTCCTGGTTGCCACTACTACACTCAAAATATAACATTCATTAAATAAAAATAAATAAATAAATAGAGACGATAAAATGTGAGAGAAAAGAAAATTCATTTCAAAAGAAATGCCATTCTTTCTTCTTATTCACAGATTGATCTGATTATTTCCAAACAACCCTTTACAATTCTTTTCTATTTGAAAAAGTGTATATATTTACCTGCCCATCTCCTGTAAGGGCTCTTCCTAGGAAGATTAATATAGGAGTCTCGGATACCCTTCTCCTTAGGCTATAATCATTTAATTAGTCTGAGATTTCATTGGCAATGTTTGAACTTCCCATCCTAGCATTAATGTCTTGTAATAAAAGAATGCCTTAATCTAGAAGACCAGTAATTGGATCTTCCATTATTGATGAAATTGCTTCCAATACATTCTTATTAAAGCATAAGAAATTATTTGGGGGGGGTTGGGAAGGTATTCACTTTCGGATACACAACAACTTTTTCTTCCAACTAGAGTTTATAATGAACAACCACTTATGATAAATTAACAATAAATAATGTATTAATTTACACATTTCAATAACATCAAGTGCCCCCAGGGCACTTAGTAGAAAATTAATTAAAGTTGTGTCCCTCCCTCTAAAATTAGAATAATGTGTCCAGTAGTGACTTGGGGATCAAAATGATTGCAATGCTATCCAGGGGTCACAGCATGAAACTTCAGAAGTGGGGAATTTCTCAAGATAACTTTCCTTCATTATCAATTTGGCCTCACCATATTATGGGCAATGAATTAGGCAAATACAATTGAAAAGCTTTACTTGCTTCATGGTGAGTTGTGATGTGAAATTAAATAGCCTTCCAATTCTTTGAATGAAGAATGGTTATAAATTCCAAGGAGAAAGTCACAACATCATTTTATGATCTACTATACCCAATTCTGCTTTTTTTTTTTTTTAACTTCAGACTACATTTTCTGAAAAAAAAAAAAATATCCTAAGGGGAATATGTCTTATGTACTTTAACAGATAACAATTACAGATTCATTGGCCAAAAAAAAAAAATCCCATAATATTCAAGTGTATAGTTTTCCAAATTATGTTATCATTGTTGTGCCCATGATGGTCCTAATTTCAGTGTTTCAACTATTTTTTTAAAATTTCTTTTGCCACCAGGTTTATCGCTGGGGTTCAGTGCTTGCATGGTGAATCCAGTACTGATAGTGGGCTTTCTTTTTTCATAGAGACAGTGAGAAGGGAGGCGGCAGAGAAGGGGAGGGGAGCCCTACAGCACTCTTCCAATGCTCCTGAGATATCCTCCCCGCCTCCACACACACACAGGTGGAAATCAGGAACTTAAATGGGTAAAGTGTGTGTTCTATCAAGTGAACTACCACCTGACCCCAATATTCTAACTATTGACTGTCCAAGCTTATCACAATGTCATCTTGTTTATTCATTATTATTATTAGTCATTATTACAGTGCATAAAGTAATAAGGCTTATATTATTATCTGCTGTCACTTGTGTCTTGATTGTTTTCTGGTCAGTTTCCAAGTT
Source organism: Erinaceus europaeus (assembly GCF_950295315.1). Taxonomy (NCBI): domain Eukaryota; kingdom Metazoa; phylum Chordata; class Mammalia; order Eulipotyphla; family Erinaceidae; genus Erinaceus; species Erinaceus europaeus. The sequence continues at coordinate 29,184,152 of NC_080168.1, forward strand.
CTCCATGGGTATTTTTTCTTTTAAATCTTATAAATCCCAGGGTCTTTTGTCATTTCTTGAAATTAATATCAGAATGATCGACCATTTTTCTCATTAAGATTCATTCATTTACAATGTTTTTCCTAGTCTGTCTCAAAATATTATCTATTTTAAAGTGAAACTATGGGGACTTAGATAAACACTACAAAAAATACATGTCTATAGGCATGGTCCTTCTATAATAGTGTCTTTAAAACTATGATAAATATTGTTCATTTAGATTTTATTTACTAAAATTTTCTACTTTTATAAACTAAAAGTCAGAATTTTTTAAAGGTTTATTTATTAACATGAAAGAGAAGAGGGTGGAAAGAGAGAGAGAGAGAGAAAGACAGAGAGAGAGAGAATGAGGATCAGAGCATCACTCCGGCACATATAACGGCAGGGATCAAACTTGGGACTTCACGCTTTTAAGTGCATATGCACTGCCCCTGAGTCAACTACTGGGCTACAAAAAGTCAGTCTTTTAAAAAATATATTTATTTATTTATTCCCTTTTGTTGCCCTTATTGTTTTATTGTTGTAGTTATTGTTGTTGTCGTTGTTGGATAGGACAGAGAGAAATGGAGAGAGGAGGGAAAGACAGAGATGGGGAGAGAAAGATAGACACCTGCAGATCAACTTCATCACTTCACCACTTGTGAAGCAACTCCCCTGCAGGTAGAGAGCCGGGGGCTCGAAGCGGGATCCTTACTTGGGTCCTTGCACTTTGCACCGTGCACTTAACCCGCTGTTCTACTTTCCGACTCCCAAAAGTCGAAGCCTTATGCTTTATTCTGGCTTCTCTTTCAAACTCGCGAATTTAATGACTTAAATTTATCACAACAAAATTATTCTCGAGATGATTTTCTTTTCCTTTTATCATACAAATTGCAAACTTTGTGATTTAATGTAGTGGCTAAACTACTATTTAAATATATATATAGACATACATATATGCACATGCATACATACACATACACATGCATGGCGGGCTGCCAATGTAGTTCACTGCCACAGTGCTTCGTCTACAGCCCAGGCTTGAGCCTGGTTACTACCACATTAAAGGAAATTTTGCTGCTGGAGTGTTTTCCTTCTTTTTATCCATATCTCTTTATCTGAAAAAGTTGGCTCAGAATGGTGAAGTCCTGACAATCACCAAAAACAGGAAAATAGAATAGGCCAGTAAGATGGTAGAGCTAGGAAAGCACTGCTTTTGCCATGTGCACACCTGAGGTTTGAGTCCTCAGGCCCTCACATCACTGGATAAAGTTTTGCATGTGGTGTTACTGTCTTTCTATCTGGGGGGGGGAAATGACCCAGAGGGCCAGTAAAATAGCTCACCTGGTTAGTGCAACTACCTTTCCCTGCATAGGACCCAAGTTCAAGCCTGACTCCAACACATCAGACAAAGCTTCACTGCTGTAGTGTCTTTCCCTCCCTCTCTCTGTCTCACTGTTTTTGTCCCTCAGTTTCTATCCAAATATGCCATTCTGGAAGCTCTAGAAGTGAAATAAACAACAAAAAAAAAGTAGACCTAACTCAGAGCAGAGCAGTTATACCCCTGTAATTGTCTATCTGTATGGGCTCTATGTAGCCACCTGAATAACTCAAAACTTATTTCCAGTAGACTGCTTTGCTTCGGTCTCTGTTCTAGCAATTTCAGTCTTATCAGGAAAACTTTTCTAAAATAAAAACAATGACAAACAAACGCTTTAACAGTTTAATTCTATGTACAAATTAATTAAAAATTAGATCAATAGCAATGATCTCTGGAAGAAAAATGTGGTTTCTAAGACGGGGACATATACCAATGAGCTCTCTCTCTCTCTCTCTCTCTCTCTCTCACACACACACACACACACACACACACACACACATTATTTGAGATTCAAACTGACTAAAATAGAAAGTTTTTCTACCTGTGAAAAGAACAGAACTAAATAAATGCCGTGGGAATAGGTGAACGTGAAAGTCAGGGGTAGTGACAGCAACTGGAAGACTCTTTTCCACACTGAAGTGAAGGAGAACAAAGCTTCACATGAAAAAGCAGCACCCAGTAATTGCTTCACTTCCCCAAAGCCCACATCAAGTTTCTTGTTCTTTGTTAGTACAAATGTTGAGTGCTTTTTGTCACTTTCGAGCATTTAATAATTTCTGCCCTCTCTATAATTATCCACTCATCTCAATGTTTTCTCTTTTTATGGTAGTCATTCTTTTGCACTTAACTTCTTTCTTTGTATTATTAACCTCTTCTGCCATTTTCCCCTCTTATGTTCACTGTGAATCGTCTTTATTTTAACCCACTTCCAGGAATATCTTTATTTGTCTCCTAACCTCCTCCCCCCTCCTCCTTACATATCTGAGTAACAGCTTTTCACTCTGAATGCAAACCATAGTGGTGACTTCCCACTTTTATCCTATTGCCATTTAATCTTCCAGTGACTTGCTTCAACAGCACAGCTTTAGCTTTTAATGGTTCAGTGCTTTATGTCTTCTTTGAATTGTATACTACTCTCAAGACGATATCTAATGTAAAGAATCGCAAACGCTTCTTATGGGAAACGATTAGCATAACTAAAGGTGAAACAGACTGATTTCTTAGATGGTACTCATATGAAGATACTTCTACACACGGGACAGACTGAATGCCTGTACTTCAAGGTCAAACACTTTTACACACTCTATGCTTTTGCTCTACTATGTTCTACCCTTAGTAATCTGATATTCTCAACTACTAGTTTCATACTGGACAGAGAGAGTGAAGGGTTTTTGATTTTGTTTTTCAGTTTCATGTTAATATGATTAACAACTGCTTTCTAGACATGCTTGGAACAAGGTTTTTTAATCTGATCAATTACAGTGAATAACTGAATATTTTTTGTGACTCAGAACTGTGCTTGATCCTAAGAGGAACAGGAGACGAATGTGGTAACTAATACTTCCCTGTTGTTTAACGAGTGACAAAGTTCCTTCATATAAAAAATGAGGCCACAAATTTCACAAATGATTTGATCTAAATTAAACTGTTCATTCCTGTCCAGAGGGAGAATGACATAAAGGGAGGTGGGGGGAGAAAAAGAAAAGGGAAGATTAAAGAAATTAACTGGAGTAGTTGCACTCACTCTCCTCTTTATGAGAATGAGAATGTGAGTGTGAACATCTAGGTCAGGGAGGAGTGAAGAGGAGTGAACCTAGGAATCAGCATTTTTTAACCTTTGGTACACATCTTTTTTTTTTTCCTTCTTTTTTCCCCTTCAGAATAAAAGGTGCTTTATTATCAAACCCTGAACACATACACGAGCATTGAGAATATAAACAATTGGGGAGGGGGGCGGGCATTGGCTTCTTCTTCTAGCGTTTGCCCTTCTTCCGTAGCCAGTCAACAGCGTCAGGTTGAGCCTGATGTCAAGTTTCGAGACCTCCTTTGAATCTGGAGAGGTGGCAGTCGTTGACTATGTGGGTCATAGTCTGTCTGTAGCCGCAGGGGCAGTTCAGGTCGTCTCTGGCTCCCCAGCGATGGAACATAGCGGCGCACCGGCCATGGCCTGTTCGATAGCGACTGAGGAGGGCCCAATCATAACGTGCTAAGTCAAAGCCGGGTTGACGCTTGCAGGGGTCTGTGATGAGGTGTTTGTTCTTTACCTCAGCTGACTGCCAACTCTGTTTCCAAGAGACTGGAACAGAGAAGTTCAGTGTAGGCATAGGGGACCAGATGGGGTGACGAGACGTCAAGCGTTGGACAGGGTGGGCGAAGATATCCGCGTATATTGGCAGGTCCGGTCGAGTGTAGACGTGGGAAATGAACTTAGATGATGCCGCATCCCGACGAATATCTGGCAGGGCGATGTTGCTAAGAACTGGCAGCCATGGAACCGGGGTGGAACGGATGGTTCCAGAAATTACTGGCTGCTCTGGCTGAATGCACATATTACTATGCTCATGGATCAGTGTTCAAGCTCCTAAGCCCACCTGCAGGGAGGAAGCTTCCAAGTCTTGAAGCAGGTCTGCAGATGTCACTCTTTCTCTTTATTTACCTTCTCCCCCCCTCTCAATTCCTCCTTATTCTAGCAAATATATAAAAGGAAAAGAAAAGAAAGGAAAGGAAACAGCTGGAAACTACCTGGGCACTGATATCTATACTAGAAGTCAAAGACCGTAATAGGTCATAGGCCAGAGTATGAATCCTTCACATATACAATCAACTTACTCTTAGTGAAATGTCCTTTGATATCTATTTGGTAAACATCACTTTTATTGAGATAAAATTGTACAAGTTCAAAGTGTATAAGATGATATTTGATGTATACATATTACAAGGTACACGTTAAAATTGCTATCTTAAGGTCACTTATTACCTCCATCACCTCCTATAATTACCACTGTATGTTTATGTAGTGTTAAAAATATTAAGGATCTGTTGATGTAGGGACTTCCAAGAATATAATATGATACTGTTACCTGTAGTCACCACTCTGTACTAAAATCTCCAGAATTTACGAACTTACTCCTCTTTGACCGTATCTTTTCATTTCCCATCCCTCAGCAACTGACAACCATCATTCTAATCTGTTTCTGAATTTGACTTTTTTAGGTCCACTTATAAGTGCAATCATAGGTTTTTTTTTTCTTTTCACCTTTCTCTGCATAACTTATTTCAACTTGGGATAAAGCTCTTGAGATCTATACATATGCATGCATGTACCTATACACACTCATATTCATATTCATACACATACAAATATTCCTTGTGCACTCCTCCACAGGTAAACATGAGTTGCTCCCTGTTTTGGCTGTTGTAAATAATGCTACAGTGCACATGGAGTACAGCTAATTCTTCACAGCATTTTCATTTCCCTGAGATACATACCCAGAAGTGAAACTGCAGAATTACGTGATAGTTCTATTTTAATTATTTTGAGAAAATTTTGCAGTCTTCTCCACAATGGCTGTAACAGTATCTGAGGGCTCCTTTTTCTCCATTTACTTGCTACCACCTTCAACCCTTATCGTTTGAAAGCACCCATTCTAATAGGCATGAGGTGATGGTCTCTGTGGTTTGCTCTTGCCATGAGCATCTTAACACAGAGAGTGTGATTATTTGCTTTGAGATTTGTGTCTTTCTTCTGTCCCCCATCGTTAACCCACTAGGCTAACCACTTTATCTGATACTTAACTGAAGAAACAGCCAGCTGTTATAAACAATGACAGCATATCTCCACTTTAAGGTGAAACTTCGGAGATTTCCAATACTCTTTTGTGATTCTCTTTTACCTAGTGACTTGAGAAAGATTTATTATGCCACATATTATGTAAATATAATAATAACCTCTCAACCTAACTCTTCCAATTGCTCTCTTAAATTCCCTGAATTTGAAAACAAATAAGCTACTCATATGCTCCCTGAGGCTTTCTTAGTCTAGGAAACTCTTGATCCAAAAAGCTCTTCCACTTACTTAGATGCTTCAGAAATAAGAGATAAGGCACCAATTTTCCTCCACATTGTTATAATCCATGCACAGAACATACTTAAATACACAAAGTTATACCACCAGACAATGTTGATTAGTCCATTGTGTAATATCCATCTGAGGCCAATATTGATCCTCACTTTCTAGAAAATAAAAGTGACTCTTGACTTTGAACTCACTTTTCCAATAAGGATCACACTCTCTTTACTCAACTAAACAACAGCCTCTTCAGTATCCACTAGCAATTCAATGTTTAAAAAACAAGTTCTAGCATCAGACTCCTTAAATTCATGTCCTAGCCTCAGTTTCTTCCTTTGTAAAACTGACAAAATAATAATACTTCACAGTGTGAGTTGCACAATTATCTTAAACAAAGCTCAAATATGATTCCTGTCATTCAGTAAATATTCTGTAAACAACTCTCTGTACCATATGTCTTTTATCAGGAGCAATATTTACACAATTAGGATGATTCTTTATAACCCACACACTGTCAAGAGGATTTCAGTTCTGATATTAATTCATGATAGTACCAGGTCAACATTATTTTGGATTTTCACTCTATTTCCAGGCCTCCATTTTTTTTAAAAAAAAAACTTTTTTTATTATCTTTTATTTATTTATTGGATAGAGACAGCCAGAAGTCAAGAGGAAGGGGGAGACAGAGAGGAAGAGACAGAGAGGAAGAGACAGAGAGATACCTGCAGCCCTGCTTGCCACTTGCAAAGCTTTCCCCCTGCAAGTGGGGACCGGGGGCTCAAACCTGGGTCCTTGAGCATTGTAACATGTGCACTCAACCAGGTGTGCCACCACCCAGTCCACAGATCTCCTTTTTTAAAGTTACTAGGTTGGTCTCTGAGTGATAGCCAATTTTTCATGACTAGATTTCTATGGTTCCACCCTGATAGTACCCCAAATAACTTATTTCTTACAAAGATGTTTTTCACTTAGAAACAAAATTCTAAAATCACCTGGTGATGCAAACCATGTCCAAAAATGTCAAATAGAGAGCTGGTGACTCTCTATTACTCTTCTCACCCAGGTAAATTCATGGAGCCAACAACACAATGGCAAACTGCTAAAGCCATCGACTTTTGGAATCATAAGTTCATAGGATTCTTTGTTACAGAAGTAAGAATGCTGACTTATAACATAGTTAATGGCTGGAGTAGTTTAGATTCCTGGAAGTTCTGAGGAAAGAAAGCATATGGTGATCCTGAGTAGCTGGATAGACCTTTATCAATGAAGCATTTCTCCTTGAAGCAGGATCAAATTATAGGAAAAGCAAGAGGAAGACAGACCTTCCATGAAGGGGAAAGAACATGAGGATAAAACAAACAACCAAACAAAAAAATCACTGTGCTGAGAGTTAGTGGAGTATAATCACGAGTATGGAGGATGAAGTAAGATAGGAAGGTCCTTGGAATCTGGCTAACAAGGCAAAATCTGAATCACATAGGAACTGGAAAGCTTTAAAAGTTTTCAACATAAGAATGACTTGATAGATCTTGTTCTTTGTATCTGCTTAAGGGCAAGAGACTGGCATACTTTAATGATGGCTCTTTTGTCACTACCAGACCACACCATCGTCCATAGCCCTGGTCAGGGAATCCTGGGACTCCCACATAGATAGGATGAGCCTAGACCTTTAAGAAATCCCTCTCCACTGTCACTGATCATCTATATCAGGAACAACATAGTGGACCCTCTTATGGGCCTCTACAAGACCTTGCCATCAATGTGGGTCAACATTGGTAGGGTCTATTCCATTCTCTGAAGGGAGATGGGGTCAACATACTCTGCTACTTTAGGAAGACAGGTCCTGTAATGAGTACAGCCTAGAATATTCCTAGCTATGACCACAGACCTATAGAGACCACAGAATGCTAGCTCAGACCTATAGAGATGGAGAGGTTACACAGGCTCCTGTGCTGAATATGGGCACCAGATCAAATCGATGGGGTTTACAGTTAACAATGTTTACACAGTTTTCCATATTTGGGAGCTACACTCTGCCCTGATCCAGATTTATAGTCCTATTTCCAACTCTGACACCATCTCCCCAGAGAATACATTTTGCCCACCTGCATGTTAGCTGTTTGACTCAGGCAAAAATTTGTAAAGTCATGGGCTCCTTGAAATATACATAAAATCGTCTTTTCAAAACTGGAGACCCTGAATCTCATCTGCTATAGTCTTACCTTTAGATTCTTGATTATTAAGCAATGTTTTCTGCTTTATATTTTAATGCTTTTCAGCCACCAGTTTGCAGATGCTGCCATGACACCAACCTAACACCAATGTGTCCTAGAATCCCACCTCTCCAGAGCCCTGCCCCACTAGGGATGACAGAAACAGGCTGGGAGTATGGACTGAATTGCCAATGCCCATGTTCAGTGGAGAAGCATTTAAAGAAGCTAGACCTTCCACATTCTGCACTCCATAATTATCCTGGATCCATGCTTTCAGAAGGATAAAGAATAGGAAAACTTTCAAGAGAGGGGATGGGATATGGAACTCTGGTGGTAGGAACTGTGTGGAATTGTACTCCTCTTATGGTCTTGTCCATCATTAATAAATCAATAAAAAATTTAAAAAGTGAACTTGCTCTTTGAAAAAATGATATAGAATATATAGCATAAATAAAAGAAGTAAAGAAAAAAGACATGCATTATATAGCAATAGAATGCACCAGAAAAAGAAAAAAAAATCCTTGTCCATTTTGATAAAGACTGTGCCTTACATGTAGATGATTTCACCATTCTGCTCTGGGTCTCCTGATTTAGATACAGAGATAGGGGCTGGGTGGTGGCAGACAGGGACAGAGGTAGAGAGATAGACACAGAAAGAGAGACAAACTGGACAAGATACCACAGCATCTGAACTTCTGTGGATGCCATAGCACTTCCCATGTGCTTCTGGAACTGAAACTTGGGCCATGTACATAAAAAGCACATGCCCTACTAAGTGAGATCCCCCTCCCCCTTGTCTTGTTTTATGTTTGTTTGTTTTTGTTGTTGTTTTATTTTTTCCTTTTTAAAAATGGAATTGCAACTGTTTGGGAGCAATTTCTTAAAATGAATAAATAAGTAATGGGTAGTGTGATCATCTGTCGTTACAGTCAACAAAACTCCTCTCCTCGAATTTTTCTTTAGCCAGGTAGGAAAGTCTGAAGAAATGTGTGTAGTTCACTTGGAGTAGGGGGTGGGGTCTGAGGGTGGATGACAAGAGATATCACTCATAGGTTTCTGTGGGTGGGCAGGACAAAACCACTGCTTGTCACCCCCAAGTTTCTTCCTGCTATGAGTAAACTGTGCTAGGACCAGACCCCGTGTTGTCTCCCTGTAAGCACATTTAACTATATTTTGTAATAGAGTATGATTAATGGGCAGTAAAACTAATAACATGGGGACACACAAAATAAATGAAGTGGCAAATATTAAAAGGAAGTTCCACTTAATGTTGTCGTGGAATCTGACAACACATTGGAGTTTCCCTATAACTCATCCTGGAGAGTCCTTGCTAGAGGGAAACAAGGTTACAAGAAGGTGGTATTTCCTCTAATAACTCCCCCTCAGGGAGGTCTATGATCAATCTTTGTTGTACTGAAATTCTTACTGGGTTGTATTGAAACATTATGATACATGGAATAGTGCTGGATTCTATCTCAGAGAAGCACCTAAATATAGGCAAAGCATCACAATTTTTCAGTCACTTCTATCCCTTTTCTCTCCCACTAAGACTGACATCTATTACTTTTATGTTTAATATTTGACAAGGCAGAGAGAAATTTAGAGTGGGGAGATAAAGAAGGAGAGAGCTGTATTGCTTCACTGCTCATGAAGCTTCCCCCCTGCAGACGGGGGCTAAGGGCTTGAACCCAAGTCCTTACCTACAGTAACATGTGCACTCAACCCAGGTCACCACCACCTGACCCCTGACATCTATTTTTTTTCCTATCCAGTAGCCATGATTCCATCTGGAATGGGTATTCTGATTTTGCTAGAGATACTACAGCCTTTCTAACTCTTACTCAGGAGCATGCCTGTGATACAGTATGACTATTAGTGTGTTTCATTAAATAACCTGCTTGGTTCAAGCTATTAAACACAGGTTTAATTAGAACTTGTCTTGGTAGGGTAACATGAAGAAAAAAAGTCCTCTTCTTCAGCACTGGGGTTACTGGGAAGATATGTCTATACCTAATGGCAGCCATCTTGATTTTCCATGAAAATAAATTTAAAAGAGGGAAAAAAATATTCTTAAAAGAGAGAAGCTTTTTTAAGAGAATACTGTTGATACTGACCCTAAATCTAGTCATGTCTCTTATTGATGCTCTTCCAAAATATTCACTTGCATAAGTTATCTTACTGATGAGAGAAAGCTTAAAATTGGTTTCTTTAATGTATCCTAAAGAGTCTTAATATTCTAGTCTCCAGGCTGCCATCCATATAAAAACCCACTCATTATTTCTACTCAGGTGAGACACACACGTGAGGAGCAGGGGAAATTGTTCCTGGCTATAACATCTGGTTGGTGAAGGAACTGGTGAAAGGGCATAAACTACAGAGCTGACTATGGAATGAGAAAGGTGTCTGTCAGTCTTCAGGTGGGCATGCTCTACTGTAGGATCAGGTATATTTATTGAGAGACACGTCCTCAACATTTGAGAACAGTATTAAATTGATCCATTCACCTGGTTCCCTAACTTCTCTGTGAAGAGTTAACCTATTTTTTGTTCAGATCATTACTAATAACTATAGACAAACTACTAATAGCTAAACAGTTCAGAAAAAAATAAAATGATGTTCCAAAGAGAAATAAGATCAATTCTTGCTATGGTTGACCCAGAGTTCAAGCAACTCATCTACAACAGCACTAATTAAATCTGTTGTTCTGAATTTTAAAGCTGTAAGGATAAATCTGACAGCAGCACTTTTCAGGGCCTGTTTCTTACTGTATGAGCAAAACTACTTACTAACTAGGGGCTTCACGTGTAGGTGACAGAGTTGCCTCACAAAGGAGTTAACAGGCCTCTTAATTTCAAGATTCTGTTTTATAGAATTCCTAAACAGATTGTGATTTCAGACTTTATTTGTAAATGTACAAGAAAATAATGAACTGAAATCCATGCAGGGTGATTAACGATACTTTGAAGTTGGAAGCGTCTCTGAGATGGGGGATTGGAATTCGGACACTTGAGGTCAAAGCAAGTTACAATACAATCTCGTGAGCTTTTGTTGTGATCAGATGAAAGCAAGGAAAGCTGCAGAACTGTAGTTTGCTATAGACACGCACTATGTGTGATATTAGTACAGAAAAGCAGTATGTTCACTGACATCTGTCATAGATACTGGGCTCAAGACACAGAGGGGCCAGCAATAGTGCTCACTTGGGAAGGCACCTGCTTTTTCTTGCGAATTACCCAAGTTTGAGAAAAAAAAAAAGAAGCATTCAGGGGGCTGGGCAGTGATGTACCAGGTAAAGTGAACATGTTGCCATTTGCAAGGACCTGGACTTAAGCCACCAGTCCCAACTTGCAGAGGGGAAGCTTCATGAGTGTAGGAGCAGTGTTGCAAAAGTCTCTTTCTCTTCCCTTCAATTTCTTTCCTTTTGTTTTTATTTATTTATTTATCTATTCAATCATTTATTTATTTTTGGGACAGAGACAGACAGAGGGAAATTGATATGGAAAGAGAGAGAGAGGGAGAGAGAGAGAGAGAGAAACATCTGCAGCACTGCTTTACTGTCCATCGAGCTTTCCTCCTGCAGGCAGGGAAAAGGGGTTTAAATCTGGACCCTAGTATGTGGTTCTTCTTCTTCTAGCGTTTGCCCTTCTTCCGTAGCCAGTCAACAGCGTCAGGTTGAGCCTGATGTAAAGTTTCAAGACCTCCTTTGAATCTGGAGAGGTGGCAGTCGTTGACTATGTGGGTCATAGTCTGTCTGTAGCCGCAGGGGCAGTTCGGGTCGTCTCTGGCTCCCCAGCGATGGAACATAGCGGCGCACTGGCCATGGCCTGTTCAATACCGATTGAGGAGGGCCCAATCATAACGTGCTAAGTCAAAGCCGGGTTGACACTTGCAGGGGTCTGTGATGAGATGTTTGTTCTTTACCTCAGCTGATTGCCAACTCTGTTTCCAAGAGTCTGGAACAGAGAAGTTCAGTGTAGGCGTAAGGGACCAGATTGGGTGTGTGTGATCGTGTGTGGTGATGTGTTTGCTCTCCCAGGTGGTTTGCACCACCACTCAACCCTTCTCTCTGTTTCTGTCATATACAAAAAGCCGCCAGGAGCTGGGGAGTGCTCATTGGAGCACTGAACCCCTGAGATAACCCTGGTGGGGGTGGGGAGGAACTTGCAGCATCAGATGACTGGGGAGACACAGTGGGAGAGAGTACATGCCTGCATATGAGGGGGTGGCTAGGGGTCATGTCTACTCATATATCTTCTGCAGAATAGTCATATGGCACTTGGAGAGGAAAGATGAGGATGGACAGAGAAGATAGAAAAAGGAAAAGGGAAGGGAACTCTTTCAGCCAGGCGACTATACTATACTGACAGTGTGTGATTGGCTCCACCGACAATATAAGAACTTTGGCATTCTTGACTCTTTAAACACCGTTAAATACAGCTTAAATATAGTGGACAGTAAACATGGAGGGGTTTTCTAACTGTACTGTGTACCAGGTGGGCCTCATTTGCTCTGTGCATGTGTGACCTAAGAAGCTAAGTTTGGGATGGATCTTTTGTTTTGTTTCAACAACAGTCAGTCTTTATTTAGAACTTACTATGTGACAGGATCTGTGCCAAATGTCCTTGGTCCTCTGGAGAGCCCTGGGTACTATTGTAAGTGACCCTTTATAGATGTCTGTCCTTCAGAATGGGAAGTCCAACTCTATCCCAATAGTGCAGGGCCCTATTTCACTCTTTAAAAACTGTAATAAGAAGTGAACAGAGTATTGCACTAAAGTAAAAGACTCTGGGGTAGGACAGGGAAGGTTCAGGTCATGGTACATGATGGCAGAGGAGGACCTAATAGGGGTTGAATTGTTTTGTGGAAAACTGGGAAATGTTACACATGTACAAACTATTGTATTTTAATGTTGACTGTAAATCATTAATCCTTCAATAAAGATTTTTTTTTAAAGAAGTGAACACATATAGAATTTCTGAAGGAAAGAAACCATTTTCATAAAAACAAAAGCAAATGACTATTTGATTTACTGCTAATACTCCCACAGAGGAAAGAAATAAAGCTACTTTTGTTCTTATTTTAAAATCAACTTTTGAGCAAAGTGTCATATTTTTCCCTTTCCTTGTTCAGATAAGACTTTCAAAAGGGGCTTGTGATGCATCATTAATAGTTTTTCCCATCATCTTATGACTGAGTTCTTGGCAGTAGATATAGCCATGGGGGAAAAAATAAATGTTTATGATGATTTAAAAGACCAATGATAAGCCTCCACTTTATTTCTTACTCAGCACCCTGAATGACATGTAAAAATAGCAATGAAGGAAAAAAAAATTTGCATTTGAAATTTTAGCTGAATACAATGTCAGTTTTCAGTTACACTTAAAGAATAAAAAACATTAGAATACCATTAACAGTTTCAGAGTAATGGAGGCAAAGTGGGATTGTTTTCTATTATTATTATTAGGGCCATTAAGGGGTCAGAGACTTCCCAGGGAGAGAAGCTGAGGACAGCCCTGGCACTTGCAATATAGCATTAACTCTTTCAGGTCAAAAGGGTCCCATTTAGGGAACAGTAGCAGTCATTTCATAAGTGATAAACTCCTATGGTCTTGAAGAATTTATCTCCTGTCTAACAAGTCTCACTCGCACATGTTTATTGTCTGTATTCCATCCCACCAATATTTCAGTAAGAGTAAAAGCTAATGTGCAGATAATTATTTAGGGGTGGAGGAAATTAAAAAACAATAAAATAAAGTAAAAAAAAAAAAAAAACAGCCTGTCACTAAACAACCATCACTGTGTGCAAATCTTGAAAAAGAAAACAAATAATGAGTCTCATTGAAGTTAACAGAATTAAGATGAAAAATTAGAGGTGCAAAATGCAATGATTTTCTTTCAAGGGAAGTATTTGGTAAAAATGATTTTTCCCCCTTGTTCGCTTTGTATAGTTTATATGTGAGTTAGGTACAGTGAATCCTGTCTCTTTTCAAAAGTTAATGTCAGCTACTAGAATAATTTACTTTCTTGATTTAATTGCATAGTTTAACCTCCGACATAACCTTTTAATTCACACCATGACAGCCATCCTGACAGAAAGTTTTTCAAGGAATGTGAGTAACTTCCCCACAAGATAACAGCTATTTTCTCTCTTTTGGATGTAAAGAGAGAGAGATTCCACCTAAAATCCTTAACTATCTGGTGAGGTGGTTCACTTATAGCAGGGAGCAGGGTATTGTGACTGTAACTGTTCTGTTAACAGATGCCCAAGAATGTGGCTAAACACCACTGCACTGTACACTTAAAGCTAGTGAGATTTATGCTATGCATATTTTACTACAATTATTTTTAAGTTGAATTCACAGTTATTAAAAGGTATAGGAAAAACAAGGACAGAGAGTGAAAACACAAAGTGAAGCTTGGCTTGGGTGGGGTGTGTGGATCACACTAAAGCAAAGGACTCTGGGGAAGTAAGGGAGAAGGTATTGGAATCCCGGCTGCATGATGGTGGAAAAGGGCCTAAGTAGGGGGGTTGAGGGCACAGTATAATGGTTCTGCAAAAGACTTTCATGCCTGAGGCTCTGAAGTCCCAAGTTGTTTTTTTTTTTGCCTCCAGGGTTATTGCTGGGGCTCAGTGCCTGCACCCCAAATCCATTGCTCCTGGAGGCTATTTCTTCCCCCTTTGTTGCCCTTGTTGTTTTATCATTGTTGTGGTTATTATTATTGTTGTTATTGATGTCTTTGTTGTTCAATAGGACAGAGAGAAATGGAGATAGGAGGGGAAGATAGAGAAGGGGAGAGAAAGATAGATGCCTGCAGACCTGTTTCACAAGTGGTGAAGTGACCCTCCCCTGCTGGTGAGGAGCGGGGGGGGGGGGGGGGGGGGGGGCTCGAAAAGGGATCCTTTAGCCAGTCCTTGCACTTTGCACCATGTGCGCTTAACCTACTGCGCTATCTCCCGACACCCCCTGAAGTTCCAAGATTAATCCCTGTACTACAATAAGCTAGAATTAAGCAGTGCTCTGGTCCTTCTCTCCCCCCTCCTCGCCCACGTTTCTCTCTGTATCACTCTCATTAAATAAATAAATAAACAAACAAAGGTGCAGGGTGGTAGTGCATCCTGTTGAGCACCCTCGTTACCATGTACAAGGACCTGGGTTTGAGTAGACCCCTCCTTGTTCCCCACCTGCAGGGGGGTCACTTCAGGAACAGTGTAGCAGGTCTGCAGGTGTCATATCTTTTTCTCTCCTTCTCTATCTCCCCCTTCTCTCTTAATTTTTCTCTGTCAAATAAAATAAAATGAAATAAATGGAAAAAAAGGGCCACTGGAAGCAGTGGATTCTTAGTGCCTGCAAGGAGCTCCAGAGATAATAACCTTGGTGGCAAAAATTAATTAATTACTTAATTAATTTTTAAAAAGACAAAACACTTCCAGCTAGCAAAATAGCTCACTTGGATAGTGTGCTGCTTTGCCATATGTGCTTGAGACTGAACTCACTGTATTGAGGAAAATTTCACTGCTGTGGTCCCTTTCCTCTTTCATGCTTTCTTTCTCTCTGCTTCTCTGTCTCTAACTAAAATAAAGGGGGAAAAAAGGAGGAGAAGGAGAAGGAGTAGGAAAATGAAAACACTGTCAACATTTTTCTGTTGTCTACTGAACTGAATTCGGGAAACTTAAAAATATTAAGGGTATTTGAGTCCTTGAAATGGTAGGACAGCAGTCCAGTAATCTAAGGATTCATACACTAAAGATTGTATTTCGTATGAAACTGAAAATTGATTTGTGCTGGCTAGGACCTATATTTAACTGAATTCAGACAACATTTTTAAGAAGGGAAAGGTGGTTGAATTTTGATATTGTTTTAGCCAATTTTGTTTTTCAAATTAGTAAGAAAGTTTTCCTACCATTTTTGTAATTTGTAAGAAATCCAAGTTAGAGAAGTGACATAATTTCATCCGTAAACTATTATATATACATATAAAATATTTACTTATTTCTTCTTGTTGCCCTTGTTATGTTGTTGTAGTTATTGTTGTTGTTGGATAGGGCAGAGAGAAATGGAGAGAGGAGGGGAGGACAGAGAGGGGGAGAGAAAGATAGACAGCTGCAGACCTGCTTCACCACCTGTGAAGCGAACCCCCTGCAGGTGGGGAGCCTGGGCCTGGAACTAGGATCCTTAGCCAGTCCTTGCGCTTTGTGCCACCTGTGCTTAACCTGCTGCGCTACCACCCTACTCCCTAAAAATATTTTTTTAATTGTTCTTATTTTATAGACTCAGTGAAAAGTCTGAGACAATAGAAACTAGCTATTAAGGGATACCTTGTATCATTTATACCACTATCATGGCTAGCTCTTAAAATGCTAGGGTGGAAGTCTCTGGTCATTAGTAGTGTGAGGATTCTTAGGTAAACACTCATCAAGGGAAAAAAGTAAGGTGAAATAGCAAACCAAGTTTAAGCACATATAATTTGGAATTAAATTCCTCTGCAAAGAAATATAAAATGGAGATGGGGTAATCTCCTCATTCAATATTTCCCTTTCATCACAGCTGTTTTTGTAACTTCGATTTTTCCTCCCTATGGTGAAATGATAATTCTTTGCTTATATAACCTCACTAATGCTGTATTAGAGTTTTGCTGCATGATCAAATAAAAAGAGGGCTAGAGGTTGAGAAAAGAATATTTGTTTAAACAAACATCTATGATAATTAGAATACTGATGGGAAATTTTCGACAAAGCAGATCAAAGTTACTGATGTGCATAAGTTAAAACCAGACACAAGTAGAATTAGGTTCTTTCTGTTCTCCACTCCAACTGCAAGACATTTGTATCTATGATGTATTTCAGGGAGAAACGCATGTATAATGTGGCTTGCCTTCTCCTTATGGAAAATTAGGTCCTTTTAAGTGTATACAACCAGGTTCATTACTGGGCTTTTTCAAGATGAAATGGTTTTGATTTGCTGATTGACACAAAACAGTTCTCTGTCCTCAGCGGGTAGGCTGTACTGTTTTAAACACTGACATTCTTGCAAGAGTCTCTCCTAGATCTTATTCATATGAGTTTATGATGGGAAGCATGTATTTTCACAACTTAAGAGGGAGTAAAGTTGACTTTGTTGTAGTTTGTTATTGTTTGAGTTTAAGGTTGTGCCTGGGACTTGGGACATAAAGGTCTTAGAGATTTATAGATATTATCACCCAAGTTGGTTGCTGGCTTCACACTGCTCTTCTGTGTATTGTTTCTTGGTTTCCAAACAGTATTTTATGTGTGAGCTGCTACAGAAAATGTTTATTTAACATGATCAACCCAAGTCCTTTTCTCTTTCTGCCTCCTTCTTTCCTGTACCTGTCTGCTATCTTGTCATGGAATCCTGTGCCCTTGAAATGTTTAGGACTCTATTTTACAGCTGCCTTTGCTCCCCCTCAGCAACCAAGCAGTCGCTCTATTTTAAGGAACCCTAAATATTGTTGCTGTGACTGACACACAAACTCATTGAGAGTGGTGGAGCTCAACTAATAAAAAAAAGGCTTTCACAGCATTTCAGCCTTTGCTCCTAAGTAAAGTTAAAATTTATGGCTTTTAAAATACTAGAACCAGAATAGGTCAGGTTAAACGGCTGCTAGTAATAAAAGGAATCGATACACCCTAGCATCTTGAAACAGCTGGCAAACTAAATAAACACTTCATCTAAATCCACTTGGCCCTGAATTAAAAGAACATAAAATACTCTATTTATTTGGTTTGTTTTCCATCTATCAAGAGTTTGCTTCTCTAAGTCTCAACAAATTTTACCTAAGACAGGTATCAAATGTTTGTTAGCAAAATGGACATTATAGGACACGTCAGGGTTCTGGGTGATTAACTAAGTGTTAATTTTATCAGGGAAGCACATGCAGATTTATTTATTGCAAACAGATAAATAAGACAAACATCTTGGCTTTGGGAAACAACAGACTTTCTGACACTTATTTTCAAAAAGTGGCATTGCAGTCTAATACCCTCCAAGAACTGAATGAAGCCTTTGCCTAGGAGAAAAAGAAAAGTGGAAGGGGGGGGGGGGTGTAGGGGTGAGTATGTTTGAATAATTACTTTCTATTTTGCTAAAGTCTGAAACTAAATCTAAATTTTTTTTAAAATAAAAATTTAATCATTTGCAATAATGATCAAAATCACAAGTACAAAAACAAAGGAAAATTGTATGTTATATTAGGAGAAGTTATTGTGAATTCTGAAGTCAGGGCATGTAAAGAATATCTCCGTGTTGATTATTTTTTTCCACTTCAAATTATGCACAACTTAAAAATACTATCTACATACTTTTCTTTGGTGACAAATAGTTTAATAATCTGATAATATAATTTTTCCTTCAATAGCTAATGTTTGGGTAAAAGGAGTTGGGACTGTATTTCTGTCCTAAAGCCATAAAAAAAAAAAAAAAAAACTCTGGAAGGTATTATATTAAAGCTATTTAGGTCAAAGAAAGGCAACTGAGAGATATCCATTCCTTCAGAGAAGAAATCCTGACACAAAGGGACTTTAACCCCCTCTCTAGTAGCTCACAGTTTAAAATTTTAAATGCATCTTTGCTTTCCATGGTTTAGCAAAAAGTATGGCTCTGGAATGAAAATAAGTGATCACAATTTATAGACATCACAGGTGAAATAGGATAGGGACATTTTTATTTATTTATTTTTTTGTAGTTTCAAGCAGTATTTAGACTCCCTGCTGCTATAATCTCAGATTTCAGAAACCCAGCTTTATGGTTAGGAACACTGTAAAACTGACTTCCCAAAAATGTTCCCTTTTTTGGTCCAGTTTGACTCTCTTAAAACCCAGGAATGTTCTCTATGTTGGGGTTCATTTGGGGGAAGTGAAGTCCCTTCAGTGAAATGGGACTGGCTGAAGCACTGAAGGAAGTTCCTATGAGGAAAACATACCAGTTACATAAGTTACTCAGAGAAGCTTTTTATAGTTTAAGGAATAGACTTTAACTCTAGACTAAGAGAATTGTAAGGCCGAAACTTCAAAAATATACAAACACAACTGCTCAAAAAAAAAAAACATCTGTCTAAAATAATAAGACACTTGTCCATTCAGGTTGACCTTTGGACAATCTGTAATATAATAATATCATTGTAAAATATGACATATATATTTATATACATAATTAACAAAGCAAAAACTTGAAAATATAAAAAGGAAATCTGGTAATAGATGATATATGTTTATATATATATATAACAGGAAAAGCCCTCCAATGTGGCTGAGACATTGAAAAGAGCAGAGACACATAAGGCTACAATTAGCACATAGAAATTCTAGCATCTCCCTCACAGGCAGAAGTTAAAAAACAAGATCAGAAAAGAAAACACAGGTAGAACCTGAACTGGAGTTGGTGTATTGCACCAAAGTAAAAGACTCTGGGGTGGGTGGGGGGTGAGGAGAGTACAGGTCCAAAAAGGATGACAGAGGACCTCATGGGGCTTTTATTGTTATGTGGAAAATTGGGAAATGTTATGCATGTACAAACTATTGTATTTACTGTCTACTGTAAAACATTAATCCCCCAATAAAGAAAAAGAAGAAGAAGAAGAAGAAGAAGAAGAAGAAGAAGAAGAAGAAGAAGAAGAAGAAGAAGAAGTAGAAGAGGAAGAAGAAGAAGCTCTAGTATACAATGTTCAGGAAACTACGGATGAAACATTTAAAAAAAGTAAAGAATTCTGAAATGCATTGAATGAGAGAGACAGACAGTCAATAGACCCACCAGAGCACTGCTCAGCTTTGCTTTCTGGAGGTGTTAATCTCAGAGACTCAGGTATGGGAGTCCTTTGCATAACCACTATGCTAGCTCCCCACGCCAAAGTAAATAATTCTAAATTGCAATCACTGTTGCAAGTAGGAGGAGAAGTTATACTGGTGCTCTACCACTTATTCCTAGTAGATGTTTTAAAAGACTTTGTTGGGTAGATGTTTTAAAAGACAGCATGATGGTTATGCAAAAGACACTCGTGCCTGAGGTTCAGAGATGCCAGGTTTAATCCCTGGCACCACCATAAACCAGAACTCAGTAGTGCTCTGGTTTCTCTCTCTCTCTTAGAAAAAAAAATAATAATATAAAGTAAATAAATGACATTGTTGAGCTTGGGGTTGGGTTGGAATCATTAAAACAACTGGAAAGAAACTAAGAGTTCTGTAAAGTTAAATAGCATCCTAAATTCCTGAGTGAGAATTAAATTCAGCCTTCTTATGGAATTAAGTGAACAATTTTTTTCATTCTCACTAATTACAAGGAACATACAAAAAACTGAATTAATTTATTGTGAAAGAGACACACTTAGCCTTACAGGTTCCCAGCAATTGCTTGGCTCATTTCCCTTAAAGCTTTTCCCACAGCAGCTCACACAAAATTTTCCATAACAAGTTCCTCATTCCCCCTCATGCACAAACCTCAGACACTGTCCCTCCTCCCTAGCCTAAAAGGTGATCCCTGTTCCTTCTTCCACCATCTTCCAAGTCTCATGTCCAATAGTGACAGACTCCTCGCCCCCTTCAAATCTAACAGTTGTCCTAGATCTTACAAACATCTAAACTCAAAAACTTCTATTCTTGGGACAATGACAAAGGCACATCCAGTACAGCATGTATTTACAATGTCTAAGGACCCAGGGTCAAGCCTACAGTCACTACCAGCACCATGAGTGGTGAGGCAGTGTTGCAGGTGTCTCTTTCTCCTGCTCTCTCTCCTCCTCCTCTTTTGGCTTCTCTCTCTCTCTACCCAGTAATAAATAAATAAGGGGGCTGGGCAGTGGTGGACCAGGTTAAGCCCACATGGTAGGAAGTGCAAGGATACCAGTTGAACCCCTGGTTCTCCACCTGCAGGGGGGTGGGTTACATGTGGGTGAAGCAGGTCTGCAGGTGTCTATCTTTCTCTTCCCCTCCCTCCCCCTCCTCTCCTTTCTCAATTTCTCTCTGTCCTATCCAATAAAATGGAGGAAAAAAAAAAAGGATTCCAAGAACAGTGGATTCATAGTGCAGGCACTGAGCCCTAGCAATAACCCTGGAGGCAATATATATATATATATATATATATATATATATATATATATATATATATATATATATATATATATATATATAAACTTTTAAAAATTATTTTTCTTTACTGAAACTTTCTCTTAGTTCCTTCCTATTTAAAAACTGTGAGGGACTTCTGACTTTTCTCCTGTCCCTTCTTTAATAACCAGCTTGGACACACTGGAGGCTTCACCCAGAGACTGTTGTCACATAGTTCCTGCATCTTTAGCCAGCTGGCTTCCAGCTTCAATGTTTCCCCTATGTTTCCAAGGCCACCAATTATCTCCTGATTGCCAGAACCAATAAACTTTTCTCAATCCACATTTTGTTTGATCCCTGCATTGCACTGAATATCTTTGTTTAACCCTTCCTGCTTGAAATCCTATCCTTCCCTTGTGTCCAGGCCTGGTGTTACCTGGTTCTTCTCATCAAACGTCCATTCCTTCCCAGTCTTCTTTACCAGTGCCCTTGCTATTCTCTCTCCCCAAATGTGGGCCCTTTCCAAGATTTAACCCTCAGTTCAATGATGTCTTAATTCACTCACAGTCTCCCTCTGGGGATCTGCTTCTAGGACTTTTTGATCACTTGATCAAATTACTTCTCCAGGCTCCCTGCTGCTTTCTTTTTCTTTTTCTTTTTTTTTTAGAGATGTCCAAACTCTTTAGGGTGGTTTACAAACCCCTCCATAATCTGGCCTCATTTATCCATCTCACCTCTCCTTTCTTTCCTAATCTTTTCCCCACATATTCCAAATTCTAGCTATTTTAACTTCAAAGACATACTCCCTCTCTCTTTTAGAACATTGTGCATGCCACCTTGCTTTCTAGAAGTTGCTTTGAGAGTTTATTTTCTGGTCAGCTCTTCCTCACCTTATTTTTTTAGGCATCACTTTTATCAGGAAGTCTTTCCTAAAGATCATCATGTCAAACATACAAAGAAAAAAAAAAGAGTGAGAAAAGCAATCAGGTTCGTCATTTCTATGACAATATACAATGTAACAACACGTGGTATTTACTGAGTGTTAAGTATTACTTGGAGCATGACCCAGTAACCACAAAATTAATCTTCCACACAACTCTTAGACACAACTGCTATTACTACTGTCACTTAGTAGTGTAACTGGTGGCATTCGGTGGTGATGCACCCTATAGAGCACACATACTACCATGTGTAAGATCCAGGTTCAAATCCCAGGTCCCTACCTGTGGGGTTGGGTGGGGGCTCATGAATGGTGAAGTAATACTACAGGTGTCTTTCTCCTCTTTTTTCCCCCATTATTCTGTTTCTCAATGCTTCTGTCCAATAATAATTGAATACATAAATAAGTAAATAAGTTATATTATAATTGAATAGTTTGAGATGGTTCTTAAAAGACTTCTCAGAGTACCTCATGTTGTGGCAAGGAATATAGATTTATCTAGAAAAAGTACCCACTAAAGACTAAAAGCATAGGCTTGATCTGGGGAAATGAGTAAATGTCTGCATCTAAGCTCCACAAGGGGTTAATATATATATTAGCAAATATATATATTGGCTTAAAAAGAAATCTTAGCCGAAGGGGTAGTACATATTTGAGAAATGAATAGTAAACAGGAATTAAGTCTGCCTTGAGCTAAAAGGCTTTTGGGTTTATGGATGGTTTGAATCCAACCCTCCTTGTCCACAATTGTCTAAGATAAATTTTGTATGAACTAGCTTAGTCCTTGTGATTTGATAGGAGGAGGTGGGTGGGAGCGTCATCTGGTTCTTATGCCAGTGGGTAACTGGCCTTATGTCAGCTATCTTGTCTCTTCATGCTGACTCATGGCTAGTCTCCACCATGGAGGGAGTTACAGGATAAATACACAGACAGTGGATTAAGACAGTTGTCTGTGGGCATGCGTGGCTGTGAGCCAGAAGGTGATTACTTGCTTGTTTATAGTTCTTAAAGGAAGTGAATAAGTAATCTGTTTCTGCATGCCCCAAAGCAATTCATCTCAAGCCTTTTGACTTTAACAATGCCTTGTAAAGGACCCAGCCCAAGTAAAACAATCAATAGTGATTGGATCTTCTCAGGAGTGCCACTTTGTCAATATGTTTAACAATTATGTGGCCCTTCTCTCTCTGTTTCCTAGCTAGTCTAGGTAGTTCACCTATAGAAGAAAAACCTGGGCAATAGAAAAGTTAAGTACTTTATTATAGGTCACACTGCAAGTGAGCAACAGAGCTCATATGTGCATTCAAGCACTCTGTCTCCAGGTACCATGACTTTAACAACACAATATAAGTCATAATGAACTGTGCATCATTTTATATATTGGGTTCTCAGAAAGTCACCGCATATTTTTCTATGATTTTCTATGCAAAAATGCATCATGACTTTTCCAACAACCATAGCTATTTAAATTAATTAATTTATTTTATTTTATTTCTTTTCCTTTTTTTTTTTTTTTTCCTCCTCCAGGGTTATTGCTGGGCTCGGTGCCTGCACCATGAATCCACCGTTTCTGGAGGCCATTTTTTCCCCCCTTTTGTTGCCCTTCTTGTAGCTTCGTTGTGGTTATTATTATTGCCCTTGTTGACACAATTCGTTGTTGGATAGGACAGAGAGAAATGGAGAGAGGAGGGGAAGATAGAGAAGGGGAGAGAAAGATAGACACCTGCAGACCTGCTTCACCGCCTGTGAAGCGACTCCCCTGCAGGTGGAGCCGGTGGCTCAAAGCGGGATTCCTAAGCCAGTCCTTGCGCTTCGACCCACATGCGCTTATCCCACTGGCTACCACCCAACTCCCCTATTTTTAATTTTTAAAGACATCTTTACTTTTTAAAAAAATGATTTAGTAGAACAGAAAAAAAATTGTGAGAGAAGGTGGATAGAGACGGAAAGAGATAGAGACCCCTGCTGCACTGCTTTACCACTCATGAAGCTTTCCTATTGCAGGTGGGGCCCAGGGGCTCGAACCCAGCTCTTTACACATGTTAACACGCACACTTAACTAGGTATGCCACTGCCTGGTCCCTAAAATAAATATATCTATTGGAAAGCAGGGGCAGTGTCATGGTAGCCTTTGCAGAGTTTGCATTCTATTTGTTTGACTAATCTGTCTTTAATTGCTTATCCCATGGATTCTTCTTTTATTATATTCCTGTCGTAGCAGACATGTGGATGACTCAGTGATGTTCACAAACAACATAGATGGAGGCTGTCCTATGAGAAACTGTGCTATTTGCTGCCTAAATCTAGTGTCCTCATGATGGTGATAGGATTATCATCCAGCTTCAAAGCTAAAGAAGTCACAACAAAGAATGACTCACATACTGATCCAGTTGTGGAGCCCTGAGGCAAACACAGGGATGTCTGACATTAATAATCAGGGGTCAACCAGCAATCTACAAGTCTCCTTACCAGGATGGCAAATATTCTATTGGTCATAGTTCTTTGGACTGCCCTACCTGGACCTTAAAAAAAAAAAAAACCTTAAAGGCAGAAATTTCTTTTTTTTTTCTTTCTTTTTTTGTTTATTTATAAAAAGGAAACATTGACAAAACCATAGGATAAGAGGGATACAACTCCACACAATTCCCACTATCAGAACTCCATATCCCCTCCCCTCCACTGATAGCTTTCCTATTCTTTAACCCTCTGAGAGTGTGGACCCAAGGTCATTGTGATGGAGGCAGAAATTCCTATGTGGATGTTGACTGACAAATGTGAGGTGCCACAATTTAGAAATCTCGTGAGTTGGGCGGCACAGCATGTTAAGCTCAAGGACCAGCGTAAGGATAAGTTCGAGCCCCAGGCTCCCCACCTGCAGGGGAGTCCCTTCACAGGCAGTGAAGCAGATCTGCAGGTGTCTATCTTTCGCTCCCCTTCTTTGTCTCCCCCCTCTACATTTCTCTCTGTCCTACCCAACAACAATGACATCAATAACAGCAACAACAATAACAAAAACAACAATAAAAAGACAACAAGGACAACAAAAATAAATTTTAAAAAATTAGAAATTTCCCAACATTAATAGGAGAGGCTACTCTTGTGAAGTGAGTGCTTCCCCCTTCCCATTACCAAAGGCCTCTCCCTTTTCTGTGTCCTACTGCCAGTCAGCCTTCCTCTCTCACTCTTCCTTAGTACTGCTGTGCTCTGACTCCTTTGAATTCTTTTAAATTATATCCAAAAGCCTTTTCATTATGAAGCTTTTCATCCTTTTTTCATCTTTCTGTTTGCCAAGAATGAATAAGAAAAGGAAAAAGTCCATATATACTGTATAAATACGAAAGAACTGCATGTCTTTGGGATTTAACTACCCTTTCAGAAGTTACATATTCTGAGTGGGTTGTTTGCCAAAGCTCTTCTTGAACCTAGTCTGATATCCTGCAAGCTTTCCACAAAAGGGAAAAATGGCAAGAAAGAAGAATGCCTTTAATGAATTTTCTTGCATCCAATTTTTACCTATGTCTCTTTGTCTTTCAAATATAACTTCCTTGTAGAGGCAATTAATGTGTACTATATACAGTTTGTTGTTGTGTGTATTATAAATTTTCAGGAAAAGACCATTTCAATAAAGACAAAAGCTTCAGTCAATTGTGTCAAGTCTATCTCTTAGTAGACATGTCAGACCAAATGACAATACCATTAACATACATGAGATTATAATTTCTACTTTCCAATAACACGGATATCAGTCACAACCATTAAGAAAAATCTGCATTAATATTTAAATAATTGTAGTGACATAAAAAAAAATCCTGCTTATTTTTTTTTCTCAGAAGAGTGGTTAATGCAAATTTTGTATTAATTCCATTTTATTTTCAATTGACAAAATAGAGAATTTAGTATTAAAAACAACAATGATGACCCCAGAATTTTTAAATACTATTATGAGAGCATAGTCACTTTTCTTGGATAACTTAGAGGGTCAAGGCGGCTCCTGATTATCATTGCTAGATCTCTTAAATCAATATTTTGAGACAAGACACATGAACATGTATTTCATGGCCTCATTATAGTGTGCTTTTCAGAGACCAATTTCTCTTTTCATTATCTTTTTTTCTCCCTTTACACACTGTTAATTGTATTTTCAGTGCATGGTAAATACAAGGAAGTTTTTGTCACTCCATAGAACTCAAGAGATTTTTTTTTTTTCCCTTTCCAATTGAGTAGTGAAAGAAGCCTAACACTGGACATAGGGGTTGATTTCTGATTATGTATTATCTCTTTATTCACTTCCTTCTCAGTCTGTGCCATCTCACAGTGAACAAGCATTGCCCACACTTCTTTTCTCACAATGAAAATATAGTGGTAAATGTATATATTCAGAAAGTAACCTAGCAAGACTAATACGAAGAGCCTTTTGAAACAGCACAGAACAAACAATTCTATAATAAAGGACAGTAAAGGCTAAGGAAATTATAATGATGGGAATTGCTTTTAAAATATTAAGGAAATATTTACAACAGTGACAGTTCTACATTTTACCATAGATTTTAATAATTTAAATCACACTGGTAATATTAAGCCATATGTATTTGCAGACAACTTGTTGAAAAGGCAAGAAGAGAAAATCGTAGCATAATGATAATTGGAAAGACTTAAAAGTTTCTATGATAACTTTCACATTTGGTACTGATTCAAGATAAATATTTTCTGATTTAAAAAGGTGTTGGGTCATACGGTGTTTTTTTAATTATTATTATTTATTTATTCCCTTTTGTTGCCCTTTTTTATTGTAGTTGTTGCTATTTGATGTCGTAGTTTTTGGATAGAACAGAGAGAAATGGAGAGAGGAGGGGAAGACAGAGAGGGGCAAAGAAAAAGACACCTGCAGACACGCTTCACCGCTTGTGAAGTGACTCCCCTGCATGTGGGGAGCTGGGAGCTTGAACTGGGATCCTTACTCTGGTCCTTGTGTTTTGCGCTTGACCCACTGCGCTACCGCCCGGACTCCCGGCCATACAGTTGTTTTGCAACAAAAATTGTAAGAAAAATCTCACTGAGGTGAACAAGGTTAGGCTTTTCCATAAAAATAGTTGACCCAATTAACAAATAATGTGATGATAATATTAACTATCGATTGTCTTTTTGAACCCTAAGACAGCAGGAACCTCACATCTTCACTATAGAGCCCCTACTTCCCCCAGTCCTGGAACCCTTGGATAGGGCCCACTTTCCCGTATACATCTCCCAATCCAAACCAAATAATATTGCATCCGCCGATCACAACCTAACCAAAGCAACGATTGCCACCTCAACATGCTTCACCTCAGACTGTATCCAGAGACTTCACGTGTGGAATGACAACCCTTCAGCTTCATTACTCGGGTGAGACCTTTCCTTTTATAGTACACTCTAATTTCATCTCAGGTAGTTCACTTTCTGCAAAGTCCCATAACCTAGATATACACCAGTTTCTGTGAGAGAGAGCTTATGTGCACACGTATCCATAAACTACTGCAAAATATATACCTGAAAGCAGAAGTACACTAGAGTTTGCAGTGAGTACCTCCCTAACACTTCCTCTCCACTATTCCAAGCTTGGGATCCATGATTGCTCAACAATTTGGCTTCATATGTTAACTCTCTTTTCAATCACCAGGTTCCAGATGCCACCAGGATGCTGGCTAGGCTTCCCTGGATTGAAGACCCCACCAATGTGTCCTGGAGCTCAGCTTCCCCAGAGACACACCTTACTAGGGAAAGAGAGAGGCAGACTGGGGGTATGGACCGACCAGTCAACGCCCATGTTCAGCGGGGAAGCAATTACAGAAGCCAGACCTTCTACCTTCTGCAACCCTCAATGACCCTGGGTCCTTGCTCCCAGAGGGCTAGAGAATGGGAAAGCTACCATGGGAGGGGGTGGGTTATGGGGATTGGGTGGTGGGAATTGTGTGGAGTTGTACCCCTCCTACCTTATGTTTTTGTTCACTAATCCTTTCTTAAATAAAAAATTTTAAAAAAAATAGTTGCAATGCAATCTTTGATAAAGACTTGAATAATGTGTTTTCCTCGAGATAGGTGAGAATGAAATCAGTTAGTTGTGACTGAGGAAATAATTCTTCTATGTTTTTTTTTAATGCAAAAGTGCATCATGACTTATCCAATAACTTAATAACTCAACTAGTAAAACATATAACTTGCAATATTTGTGATTCCAGGTTTGATCCCTGACACCATTTATACTGAAGTGATGCTGTGGTCTCTCTCTTTCTCCTCAAATGAAAGAAGTAAGTCTTTTTTGTTTTGTTTCATTTTATAAAGAAATCCATTAGACCAATTCTTCATGTTCTAATTTTTCAGTTTACACTATATACCTATTCAAATATGCTACAGCAAAAGCATGTGGACATGTCTATTCACAAAAGCCACAAAGGAAATAAAGAATACAGGTACTACATTCTCTTAAGAAATTGACTATGGAAATTATGAACAACAGTAATTCAATTAAGATCCAGACACATATATAAGTGACTATTGACAAGGAACTAACTCAAAATATCTAGTTGCATTTGTCCATTGTACATGATCTAAAGTGATATAGATAATGCAAACCGGATACCAAACCTCAAATGTTCAATAAAGTTCATTATTTAGAATACTCATGTGGACCATGTGCTGTGTAACCCCCAAGGAAGTCCCATGACTCACATGGGTCACTCCCTTTCAGTCCCACTATAGAACTAAATTGTTGGTAACAGGTAACTTGTATAATTAAGACTTTTCCAAAGTACAGTTACAAATATTTCACTGGGTGTAGAGTACAAAATTCTTCAGTATTCTAAATACATGCACTATGTGTTCAGCATGATAAACAGCACAGAGTAAGATTTTAACAGGTGTTTTTTACGATGAATATGACTGGCTGAGTGAACAAATTGAGTGTTCTCTTTGTTGCATCTTCACACTGTTTCAAACAAGAATGAGGAATACCTGAACTAAAGAGAGCTGGTAAATTCGTAGGTAAATAATTATATATTCTTACTTGGTATGTCTTACTTTCATTCACAGTCAGGACTGAGAAGACTGGCCCCACAGTAACTGCTTCTATTGAGATGACTACTTGTCTGTCTACACATTGACCAGAGTAGGGGAAAGTCAACTTTGTGAAAGTTGAGCTGAATGTATAGAGGAAAGTCACATCTGCTTCCATTCTTTTCTGGCATTGCCACAGTGAGAAAGAACAGAGTTCACCCTAAGATTAACAAAGGAGTGCAAGTTTTCCACTGGGTGACAATGCACAGGAGGGATGGAGAGCCAGATTTTCTAACATTAATGGGAACTCAGAATAGTCATCTTTTGGTAATTAAGAGTTGACTGCATATAACAGTAGTCAGTTGCAACTATTAAGGTGAAATTTTAGGTTAAGAAAAAAATCACTGTGACAGTTAACACAACTTAATTTAATACTCACTGAGTACCTATATTATATGTGCTAGTTGCTATTCAGAGAACACTGGAATACTCCAATAGTTTATAAGTAATTTAAAGTCAAATTTAATGGGTGAATATACACTAAAGGAAGAAATTTTTTGAATTATGTATTTTTTAATTTTATTGTGTTTTAATTTAATAGGGCAGAGAGAAATTAAAAGGAAAAGGGAGATAGATAGACAGATACATATATATATATGTATATATATATATATATATATATATAGAGAGAGAGAGAGAGAGAGAGAGGAGACATCTACAGCACTGCTTTACCATTTGCTAAGCTTCCCCCCTACAGGTGGGGGTTGAGGGCTTGAACATGGGTGCTTGCATGTGGTAATGTGTGTGCTCAGCTGGGTGCACCACCAACTGATCCTCTAAAGAGAGCAATTTTTTATTCTTTTTCATGACCATAAACCTTTTTTATTTTATTTTTATCGAGGGGGCTAGTCGATTACAGTGGACACATTACATACACATACAATTTCTAGGCCCCCAAGATTTTCTTCTCATCCTTCTTCCTCCCTCCACAGAGTCCACTGTTTTGGTGCAATACGCCATGTCCAGTCCATGTTTCACTTTGTGCTCTCCCTCCCCATTCCCTATTTTTATTAAGTCTCGCTAATAAGTGAGATCATTTGATATCCGCTCTTCTCTTTTTGGCTTATCCCACTCAACATGATGCCATCATGCTTCATCCAAGAAGATGCAAAGGAGACTTCATCGTTTCTAACAGCTGAGTACTATTCCAACATATGCATATGTCTATACACATACATATATATATCCCACAGATTTTTAGTCAGTCATCTAATGTTGGACATCTGGGTTGCTTCCAGGTTCTGGCGCTTACAAACTATGCTGCTATGAACATAGGAATACATAGATTTCTTCTGATAGGT
This sequence comes from Erinaceus europaeus, assembly GCF_950295315.1. Taxonomy (NCBI): domain Eukaryota; kingdom Metazoa; phylum Chordata; class Mammalia; order Eulipotyphla; family Erinaceidae; genus Erinaceus; species Erinaceus europaeus. Next base: position 29,214,214 of record NC_080168.1, read on the forward strand.
GTTTCTGTTTCCTCTGGGTAAATCCCCAGGAGAGGAAGTCTTGGGTCATAGGGTAGGTCCATTTCTAGTGTCCTGATAGGTCTCCAGATTGCTTTCGACAGTGGCTGGACCATTTCATACTCCCACCAGCATTGCAGAGTATGCCCTTTTCCTCCACATCCTCTACAACATTAGTCATTTCTGACCTTTCTGATGAATGATTTTCTCACAGGTGTAAAGTGGTATCTCATTACTGTCTTTATTTACATTTCTTTGATGATTAGTGACTTTAAGAACTTCCTCGTATATCCATTGGCCCTTTGTATCTCTTCCTCGGTGAAATTTCTGTCCATGTCCTGGCCCCATTTTTTAATGAGGGTGTGTGTGTGTGTGTGTGTGTGTGTGTGTGTGTGTGTGTGTATGTTTAATTTACTGAGCTCTTTATGTCTTTTGGTTATGAATCCTTTGTCTGAGGTGTGTTATGTAAAGATGTTCTCCCATGCCATAGGGTGGGTGTCTTTCTGTTTGGGTGATATTGATTTGAATAGTAAGGAGCAGAGTCTAGATTAGAATGTAAGTCATTTTTGTAAGTATTAAATCACTAGAATTTTTGCATTTGGTTTCAGATAAGTAGGATAGATAACTTCTTACTTAAATAGATACTTACTATAATTTATATTCCCTCAAAATCAAATTCTTCTTTAAAAATTTAATTTATGTACTTACTTATTGCATAGAGACAGAGAGAAATCTCGAGGAAAAGAGGAGAGAGATAGAGGGAACTTGCAGTAGTACCCTTTGCTTTGCAGAAGCTCTTCAGTTTGATGTAGTCTTATCGGTTTATGTTTGCTTTTATTTCCTTTGCTGTTGGATTTGAATCCTTGAAGATTTTTTTGAAGCATAGGCCTTGAAGTGTTATGCCAATGTTTTCTTCTATGTATTTGAGAGTTTATGGCCTAATGTCCATGTCCTTGATGCACCTGGAGTTGACTTTTGTGCACAGTGATAAGTGATGTTTCAATTTCATCATCTTACATGTGATCACCTTACATCCAATTTCCCTAGAACCATTTGTTGAAGAGACTCTTCCACCATTTAATGGTTTGAGCTCCCTTGTCAAAAACTAGTTGGCTGCAGGTGTGGGGGCTTATTTCTTGATCTTCAATGTTATTCCACTGGTTTTGTGTCTATTTTGATGCCAATACAGGCAGTTTTGATTATAGTAGCTCTTGAGGTCAGGTAGTGTAATGCCTCCAGTCCTGTTGCCTCTATCTTAAGATTGCTTTCACAATCCTGGAGGTTTTTTAGTTACAGATAAAAATTTTGTAACTTTTGTCCTATTCCTTTAAAGAAGTTCATTGGTACCTTGATGGGGATGTTATTAAATTTGTATATGGCTCTGAGCAGGACAATCATTTTGATGATGCTAATCCTTCCAACCCATGAGCATAGAATGTCTTTCCATTTCTTTCTATGTCTCTCTATTTTCTTGAAGAGTGATTCACAGTATTCAGTGTACAAGTTCTTTACTTTATTTGTTAGCTCTATTCCCAATTATTTGATTGTTTTTGCTGCTATGGTGAAGGGGATTGATTTTTTTATCTTTCCTCCTTCCGATTTGGGATTTGCATAGATGAGTACCATTGATTTTTATATATTTAATATATTATATATATACTTTATATATTGTCTGTAGTTTTCTTTCATTCTTCCTTTTTTTTTTTTTTTTGTATTTCTGTCTGCTTTAGGTTTTAGTGTGACGTTGGCTTCATAAAAGGTGTTAGGGAAAATCCCTATGTCTTTGACATTTTGGAAGAGCTTGAGGAGTACTGGTAGTAGTTTTTCCTTAGAGGTTTTGTATAATTTATTTGTAAACCCACCTAGGCCTAGGCTCTTTTGTTTGATAGGACATAGAGAAATTGAGAGAAAAGGAAGGAGTGAGAAAAAGAGCCACCAGTAGTACTTCTTTCCCAATTGTAGTCGAAGTAGAATAGTAATAGGAATGTCTGTCCTTGGTAGCCTAAAGTACTCCTGCTATAAGTAGTATTATGAATTAATTTAATCCTGCATTTAAAACACTGTCTAAAATGTTTGAAGATATCATTTCAGAGCCTTTCATTATTTGTTTCATTTTAGACAGAAGATTCTATTTTACACTACTACATGTGAATGAGGAGACTGGTGAAATCAGTAGGAATCTGTAGAAAACACTTAACTTCTGGCATATTCCAACAGTGGAGAAAAACACAGTTTTGTTTCAAGTTGGTCAACTCCTCTTGCTTGTTCAATTTGATAAATATCCTTTAGATCTTAATTTGTTTTCACAAGTGAAATTTCTTACTAGGAAAAATATTTTTGACAGCTAAAATGACTATTCTAGTTCAAAGGGAAATTACTAATTATACCTTGTCATAGAGTAATGCATTTTTGTTTGTCAGGTAAGAGTTTGGTTATTAAGAATCAGTAGTCCAAGCACTCAATCGCCCTTTAGAGAACTAACAACAACAACAACAAAAAATCAATGAAATTCCTGAACATAAAAGTTCTTGGAAATTCTAACAAGGTGCCAAATTTGTTTTCTCTCTGCCCAGTCATTAAGTATTCCCTGAAAGAGTTGCTTGGCTTCCTCTATCATGTCTGAATTATAGGACTAACCAAAGGAACTGAAACTGGAAAACAACTGGAGAACACTGTATTTCGTTATGCCTGTAATTGCTTTTACAAATTAACTACACCAAACTGTGTGTACATAATATTTTAAACAAATTGTAGATATAATTTATTCAACTTTCATAGTATAAAAATCTAAAGGATTCCTTTAAAAACAACTTAGGATATTACCAATCAGAGCTATGGGGGTTGGCATTTGAGAGGGAGGGGCATCGAATTTGATGGTAGGAGTGGTGTGAAACCATACTCCTACAATTTAATAATCTTGAAAAAATAAAAATAAAAAAGGAAGTACCAGCTATAAGGAGTTTGATTTTGAAGGGGCTGAGTGGTGATACACCTGATTGAGTGTACATATTATAGTGCCTAAAGACCTGGGTTCAAGTCCGTGGTCCCCACCTGCAGGGGGGAAGCTTCATGAATGGTGAAGCAGTACTGCAAGGTCTCCCTATCTCTCTCCCCTTTTCCTCAAGATTTCTCTTTGTCTCTGTACAATAAGTAAATACATAAGTTAAATTTTTAAAAAAGAATTTGATTTTGAGGGAACATAGATTATAATAAGATAAGTATCTATTTAGTTAAGAATTTATCCTACTTATCTGAAACCAAATGCAAAAATTCTAGTTTCTAGTGATTTAATACTTACAAAAATTTAAATGATTTACTTTCTAATCTAGACTCTGCTCCTTAGTATTCGAATCAGAATCAGTATCTTAGTGTTCTTATCTATGAAAAGAAAGTACTGACTTATCAATATAATTGGCTTTCTGAAACTGGGTGATTTATACTTGTTCTAATAATAGGGTGAGTCACTTATTGAAATTTCACACTTGAGTGTTTTTTATTCAAGAACATTACATTGTCTTCCTTTTAAAACATTCAAATCTTCAAGAAAATACTTTCTAAAATGGTTTCTCGCTATCACCTCACTAATGAGACTGCTTACATGATGTGATTTCGTGTTTTCTTTCTTTTCTATTCCAGACATGATTATATGAAAACCTTCATTCATTTCAAAACATTTCCCAAAGAGTTAAAAGAGTCAAACTTTTGCTAGCTTTCTCAAAACTACATTTTATTTTGGACTTGCTAGATATATGACCAGCAAAATTTTAAAGTGCTATTGTAAATATGTGGCTTTACTTTTTAATCCGTCAACTACTGCTTCATAGCACTGGTTACATTAGAGTGTGAGGTTCTTTCGCCTCTCTCAAATCAAATGTTTCCATGTACTTGAAACTCAATTTTCTTTCTCCCATTTTCCCAGAGGAGTGTTAACAGAAAAAGAATCACATCTTAAGACAGGCTGTCCAGTAACCTGAATCAATACTACCTTCTGCCAAAATCTATCGCTACAAGCCTCTAACAAGTCTTTTTTTTTAAATAAAAAAAATATATATATATTTCTTTCTTTTTTAAAATTTCTTTATAGGGGGGTTAATGGTTTACAGTTGACTCTAAAATACAGTCTTTTGTACATGCATAACATCTCCCAGTTTTCCACATAACAATTCAACCCCAATAGGTTCTCCTCTGCCATCATGTTTCAGGACCTGAACCCTCCTCCTCACCCCAGAGTCTTAATTTGGGGTGCAATACACCAACTCCAGTACAAACCTCTAACAAGTCTTCTGTTCAGTGCTCTAACAGAACCAATTTGATTTCCAAGTTAATACTCATTTTTTTTCTCCTAATATATTGGGATGAAGTCTTTTCAAGAAACCAATTATATAAGCTGAACTTAATCGGTCTGTCTTCATGCTTATTTACATCTACTGATTCATGTTTGTCACAAGACAAACATGGTGATGCACAACCTCTAATTTACTTTGTGATCAAATCCCTGATGATCAGCACTTCCTAGTTTGGCATGGTATTAATGAGTTCTTGCAGTTGACTAAAACATTTTGGTGCCATTCTTTCTTTATGAAGAAAACCAAGACTTGAATGCTGGTTATGCTCACTTTCTAAACACCTTGTGGTGAAGGTGATACTACAGTTAGCCATAACAGAATTTGGTTATTAACCGACAGAGTTGGTTACAGCAGTAGTCTTTAATACTACAATATTAAGAAAAACATCCTTTCTATAATTTAGAGATTAGATTCATTATCTTGAATGTCTAAAGTTCTTTAGATGCCCTAAGATTTATCTCTTTAAAAATTCAAGCCCTGGATGCACGAATGTACTGAAAATAGCAAAGAAACTAAAATTTCAGCTTTTCATATTTTTAAAACTTATTATTATCTGTTATAATGTACTCAGTATGTAATCATCCTTCTCTCTAAATAAAGTCAGCTACTAAAAGGGACTATTCTGTTGCTGATAGAATTACACTGAGATCAAAGTCACCTCACAGGACTGAAAAGTCATTAAAATGAAGGCATGCTATGACATTTGCATGACATTTCCACTTCCAAGCCTGCTTTTCCTTTCTCTGCTGCCTGGAATGCCTTTCCTCTCTACTATACTGATCCAAATCCAACCAATCCTTCAAAGCGCAAGCCAAATCCTTTCTTGATGAATATAGGCGGATCTTACCCATCTCTAAGCTTTGTCTATTGTCTGTGCGTCACCAAATCTGGCACTTTCTCATTTCAGAGTTTGGTATTTATAAACTACTTGTTTTTAATTGTTTCATAAATATAAGTTGTGCCTCCTTTGAGAACTCATCTGCTCCCATCTGCCTTTTGCTTTTTCTGGATCCTCATGCTATCATGCAAAATCAGAACACAGCAGGAAGTCAAGAATTACCACTTGATGTCATAATTGGCACGAATGCATATATCTTAAAGGAACTGTTATCAGTTTTCATCAGCTAGCTAAAATGGAGAAACACTGTTGAAAGTAAAATAGAAAAATAAGAAAAAAAGGAATGTAGAATGAATTCTCACCTTTGAAAAGCAAAGGTAGGAATTGGCAAAATTTCAAGGATGGATTAGATTTGCTTTTATTTTTATTTTTTTAAATCAACTATTTTAAATGTTCTGATAGAAAGTCTTGCTTCTTCTTTTTTAGTTCCATTATGAGTGAAGATGGAATTCTGTTGTTGTTCAAAATACTCTTAAGCTCTGCCTATAAGCTTGAGTCAGTTAGCAATCCTGGACCATTGGCCTGTCCCATTAATAAACACTTAGGTTTCTTCAACCTGACTCTGAAAACTACACATAGGAGCTAAATCTGCGAGAAGACCAGCAACATGGCTCATCACTTCCTCTTTCTCATAATGATGAAAACAGGACAACAAAATACCATGGGGGGGGGGATTCTTTTATCGCCAAAGGAATAGAATAAGTAATTCAACATCTAGGTAAAAAGAGATCACATATACTGAGATTAGTTAGAGAAAAGTAAGGATGGAAGTGAAGAGGGACAGATGCACTCAAATGTAGAAAAAACTATAGCAGTTGTCAACATCTATTAGATACTGCTTGCTCTAGTCTAAGTGTGATGCTAAATATTGTCCAGGCATTAGCTCTTTCTTTCTCTCACACACGTAGCTAGATGACTACACATGTGCTTACAGAGGAATTACTAAGCAACAAGCTGCTTATGATGCAATAAAAAGGGATCCAATTATTGTGTTTTTGATTTATAACATTGTATGAGCCGCAAAACTAAATTCATTTTCAACTATTTCTTATTTTGTATCGCTATCTCATTAGTATTCTTGCTTAAAATACCACAGTACCATGAACAAAATAAAAATGCTCATTATACTTCTTGTTCTAAAGAAGTATACTCAGCTAATTTTCTTATAACCAATAAAACAGTTGTAAAGTTCCCCCCCCCCCCAGAGGTAACTGCATGTTTAGTCTTAGGTAAATTTTGTAAGGCAGATCTCTGAAATGGAAGTTAAAAGATAAATCACAGTCAAGTAAGAAGCTATGTGTTTTTAAAGATCTAAGGGTATTTTTTCAATGAATTCTCTAAGTGATGTGTAAGTTATCTGAATAATAATTGAAAGTCAGTCATTTATGATTTGTATTTTATACTACCTGCAAAACCCCAAGATGGTAAAAATCTGTATGAAGAGAGAGAATTTCTAAGCTCTGATAGCCCATTTAATTGAATAAGTTCAGGTTGGGAAGATAGTTCATAGGGAAGGGCACCCAGCTTGCCATGCACACAGTCCTGGCTTGAGATCTTAATGCCACATGGTACTTGCCTTAGCACCAGAAGAAGCTCTGGTACTTTGGTGACAGTCTATCTCTGAACGTAAAAGTGGTCTGGAATGGTGGAGTTGCATATTGATAGTCCTTGGCCCCACAAAGATACATACCAGTAATTTAATAAATACATATCTGACAAATTATACTTTTGAAAAACATAAAGATCTGAAATGTGTTAATTTCCTATGCTCCTATGTGAGGAGCAGTGGTGACTGTAATTATCAATTTTAAAGAACACTGACTAGTAACAGAAACATAAAAATATATCCTTTCCTACCTGTGTTGCATTAGAAAAGATTCCTTTCTCCTTTTTGAGAATAAAACAAGGAAAAGTGACATCTACATAACTATATTGAAGCCTCAACATGTCAGCAGGAATATTGAAAGTGGCATGTCAAAAAACACCTGAGATTCACACTATACCACACGTATCAGGAATTATCCCATTTGTAGGGAGAAAACCGATGTTATAATTACATCAACATGTCAAATTTCAATGAAGAAAAATAAATGTAGAAAACCCTTCACATTCATTTAAAAAAATAAATATTACAGATTGTTACTAATATTTAGAGACTGACTATCAAATTTTCCTTCGTGAGATTATATATAGTCTGTGTACCACACCAATTTTCCTCAAAGGTTACCTGTAAATAGACATTTTATCCTATCCTAGGAAAAAATGTGTATGTTTAAGTCTTTATTTTTACTTTTTTTTAATATTTTTTATATTTTACTTATTTATTCCCTTTTGTTGCCCTTGTTGTTTTATTGTTGTAGTTATTATTGTTGTTGTCATCGTTGTTGGATAGGACAGAGAGAAACGGAGAGAGGAGGGGAAGACAGAGGGGGGAGAGAAAGATAGACACCTGCAGACCTGCTTCACCGCCTGTGAAGCGACTCCCCTGCAGGTGGGGAGCCGGGGTTCGAACCGGGATCCTTATGCCTGTCCTTGTGCTTTGTGCCACCTGCGCTTAACCCGCTGCGCTACAGCCCGACTCCCATGTTTAAGTCTTAAAGATAAAATATCAATTTATCTTGGAATAAGCCACTGGTGCTACCTTTCAATGTTGCCTTCCCCCCCCCCCCCCCCCGTTTGTTCTGAGAACAGTAATGCTTAGAGCAATTTTTGTGAGGTTTAAAGAATATGTAAACAAAAATGTTTGATTTCAAGTGTGTAGTGAAGTGTAAATTTACAACAGTTATAATGAATTCTGTCTAGTAAACCTGTACATTGTATGTCTTTAGGTATAAAAAGTATTTTCAAACAATAAGAAAATTTGGCTTTTAGTGTCTATAGACAAAAAGTATAGAAGAGAACACAACACACACACACACACACACACACACACACCACAAATTACCTAGGGAAAATCATACAATTCTTTATTTTTACTGAGAGGGTATATATATATGTACTCAGACTTAACCAGCTAATTAAGAGACAGCTAATATTATAAACAACATAATGGTATTTTGAAAGAAAATGGAAGTCTATATTGCCAATTATCAGGTTAGGGTTGATCTCACGATGCCAGCTATGAACTTATATCTCACTAAAACTTAAAACTTTGAGCAAATACTTCATTTGTGTGCTTAAGATCTTTTATGAATATCAATGTACAAATTAACTTGGTGCAAAGTTTTAACTACTAGAAATTTTGCATTTTCATAGAGCTGCTCATTTCAAGGAAAGTCTTAGTTGTTTTAAGCCAGTGAACATGTTAATAGCAAAACTGGATATTGATCATTAACTCTAGTAACTGCCTCTGCCTTCATTTTAGACTTTTAGTTAACCAAATGAATTAATGGCTGCTAACTCTTTACAAGAATTATTACTTAATTTAATCTGTGCAGTCTTGTGGACAAACCCAAGACTCAACTATTACCTCCATGCAGATGACTTCTGAATCTATACTCTACTTCTTAAAGTTCCAGGCTCAAATTTTCAGATGCCTCTTTCATATAATTGGACTTCTCTTCATAGTTCTTACTTTTGTATTAAAGTGACCATGATCATCTTTCTTCTGGTCTTCTAACCTAAACATCTCAAGTAGACCTTAAGTACTTCCCCTTTCTTATCCCTCAATATAAGAATTTGTTAGTTTTTATTCATTGTATAAGTGTAACAACTTTTATAGAACATCTGTACTGGTTTTTATCCTGCTCACTTTAATACTCCGTCACCTATTATTACTGCTTATCTAAAAGAAATCACTAAGTAGTTTAGCTGGTTCTTAACATTAGTATTCCTGGGTGTTAGAATTCTTATAAATTTTGTATACATATCCTGAATTGGAAACATCTTTTGGGGCTGGGCAGTAGCACAGTGGATTAAATGCACAAGGCGCAAAGTGCAACGGCAGGCGAAAGAATCCTGTTTTGAGCCCACAGCTCCCCACCTGCGGGAGGTGGGGGTCGCTTCAAAGGTGGTGAAGCAAGTCTGCAGGTGTCTATCTTTTTCTCTCCTGTCTTCCCTCTCCTCTCTCAATTTTCTCTCAGTCCTATCCAATAACAACAGCTATCACAACTCTAACAATAGCAACCACAAGAGCAACAAAATGGGAAAAAAATGGCCTCCAGGAACAGTGGATTTGTAGTGCAGGCATAGAGCCCCAGTAATAACCATGGAGGCAAACACACACACACACACACACACACACACACACACACACACACACACACACACACAACTTCTTCCCAATATTTTCCTAATTGTGTCTTGACTTTTCATTTTCTCATAGTATATATATATATATTTTTTTTTAAAGAAGCATTTACTTACTAATGAAAAAGAGGGAGGGAGGGAGGGAGAGAGAAAGAGAGAGAGAGAGAGAGAGGGAGAAAGAAAGATATATGTTGAGAGAGAACCAGAGCACCATCTAGAAGATGCAAATATGGAGCTCAAACTTTATGCTTGAGGGTTCACCTTTAACTACTGTGCTACCTCTCAGGCTGTCAACAGTTGAAAAGCAATCACCTCTTTTTGATAAATTCTAATTTGTGAAATTTCCTTTTTATATTTCATAGTTTTGTGTAAGAAAAAGAAATCTGGCTGTATTCAGTCATTAAAGTTTCTCCTGTTTTTTTTTATTCAAAAGCTTTATCTCCTACACTTAGACCTATGAATGATTCTGAATTAACATCCTACATTGTGTAAAATATAGGTGAAGTTTCTTATATATTTTCATTTCACTGATAGTTATCTTGTTATTTTAGTACCAGGCTTGAAAAACCAAATATGTTGTTTGCAATAGTTCATTTAGATAGTGGTCTTTTGCAATGTGCACACCCAGGATTTAGCCCAGTCCTCACTGCACTGAAGGAAATTTTAATTCTCTCTGTGTGTGTGTGTGTGTGTGTTTATAAAAAGGGGTGGGGGGGAAGACTGATTTTAATATGGTCACTCTACTATTTAAATGATCTAGTAAGAGGCTAGGCAGTGGCACACCTGACTAAGTGCAAACATCACAGTGCACAAGGACCCAGGTTCAAGCCCCTGATCCCCCCACCTGCAGGGGAAAAACTTTACGAGTGGTGAAGCAGGGCTGCGGGTGTCTCTCTTCCTTATCTCCCCCACCTCACAATTTCTCTCTGTCCTACGAAGTAACAACTAAATAAAAATATTAAAAATAATAAAATAAATGATCCAGTAAAATACTTTAGCAAATATAATAAAACTTAAAGACTATGGGTCCCCTCCACTTAGTACTGTCCATGCTTTTGCTTACATGCTCTTGCTTAGGCCTCTTTTCTTTCTATTACTCTTCCATCCTTATATTTATCTTTACTCTTCTTTTAAAATATTTATGTATTTATTCCCTTTTGTTGCCCTAGTTGTTTTATTGTTGTAGTTACTGTTGTTGTTATTGATGTCATCGTTGTTGGATAGGACAGAGAGAAATCAAGAGGAGGGGGAGACAGAGAGGAAGAGAGAAAGATCGACACCTGTAGACCTGCTTTACCACTTCAGCTACTCCCCTGCAGGTGGGGAGCTGAGGGCTTGAATCGGGAACCTTACGCCAATCCTTGCGCTTTGTGCAACGTGCACTTAACCCGTTGCGCTACCACCTGATTCCCCATCTTTAATCTTGAAGGTTCCCTCTTGGATTAAATGAATAAGCCAGTGATGAGAGACTTGAAGAAGTCACTGACTACGAAAAGGGTCTTAAAATAGGGCTAGATTCAGTGTATAAATGACAAATTTGTTTACGAGAAACAGTGATACATTTTCCATTTACTCTCTAATATTTTATTTTACATAGTATTATTATTGATATTTCTGTAGACTTATAAATCTTTATCTTCACAGCAGCTAGACAGTAATCTTGAGCATCAAACTAGTCTTGTGCCTCTTTTTGGTTATTTAAAATACCTAATTTCCAGAATCTTGTATTCTCACAATTTCAAAAGAAGCCCTAATAACTAATATTGTGTGAAATTAATTGTCTGTCTCACAAAGTATTTGAATATATATATATATATATATGTGTGTTTTTTTTTAATTGTCAGCACTAAGAAACGAAAGCAAATGAAAGTAACATAGACCAACTCCAAGCTGTCCCTCCTTGCAGGTACCCTTTTATGTACTGTAGATGACATGTGAGTAGTTTATACAGGGAAAAGATGATTTCACTATACAGTACATATTAAAAATTCTATGGCTTCAAAATTTTGAATAAATTTTAACTGAATATAATTCATGAGAAAAATTATTTCCATTTTATTGAAAAGGACAGAGAGAAATTGAGAGAGGAACAGGAGATAGAGGGAGAGAGAGAAAGGTAGACATCTGCAAATCTTCTCATCACTTTTGAAACTTGTGCGGGTCCTTGTGCCTAGTACTATGTGCACTTAACCAGGTGAGAAGAATAAGTATTTTAAGCTGCTCTTCATTGTCAAAAATAATAAAGAATCAGAGATCTAAAACATGTCTAGTTTCATATGTGCTCTAAGCAGCATTGTGTCCATTGATGAGGCTGAGCTCAGTCACTTACATAGAATATTCATTCATCCAAATGGATCAAGGACCTGGATGTTAGACCAGAAAATATCAAATGCTTAGAGGGAAACATTGGTGGAACACTTTCCCACCCAAACCTCAAGTACACCTTTGATAAAACAAACCCAATTTCAAGGAAGACTAAAACAAAAACAAATGGGACTACATCAAATTGAAGAGCTTCTGGACAGCCAAAGAAACCATCACTCAAACAAAGAGACCCCTCACAGAATGGAAGAAGATCTTCACATACCATACATCAGACAAAAGACTAATCACCAAAATATACAAAGATTTCAGCAAACTTAGCAACAAAAAAGCAAATGATCCCACTCAAAAACGGGCAGAGGATATGAACAGAACATTCACTACAGAAGAGATCCAAAAGGCTAACAAACACAGGAAAAATTGCTCCAGGTCACTGATTGTCTGAGAAATGCAAATAAAGACAACCTTGAGATACCACCTCACCCCTGTGAGAATGGCACACATCAAAAAGGACAGCAGCAACAAATGCTGGAGAGGCTGTGGGAACAAAGGAACCTTTCTGCACTGCTGGTGGGAATGTAAATTGGTCCAACCTCTATGGAGAGCAGTCTGGAGAACTCTAACAAGGCTAGACATGGACCTTCCATATGACCCAGTAATTCCTCTCCTAGGGATATACCCCAACAACTCCATAACACCCAACCAAAAAGATATGTGTAAACCTATGTTCATAGCAGGTCAATTCATAATAGCTAAAGCCTGGAAGCAACCCAGGTGCCCAACAACAGATGAATTGCTGAGAAAGCTGTGGTACATATACACAATGGAATACTACCTACACAGCTATTAAGAACAATGAACCCACCGCCTCTGAACCATCTTGGATGGAGCTAGATGGAATTATGTTAAGTGAGCTAAGTCAGAAAGACAAAGACGAGAATGGGATGATTCCACTCATAAACAGAAGTTGAGAAAGAAAAGAAACGGAAACCCAAAGCAGGATTTGACTGAGTTTGGAGTAGGGCACCAGAGTAAAAATCTCTGGGTAGAGGGTGAGGATGGATGTTCAGCTTCACTGGTGGGGGGCAGGCAGGGGGAGGATGGGATGAGACACAGTCTTCTGGTGTTTATGTATACTTCTATTAACTTGTAGTCATATAAATAACTATTTAATTAATATGAGAGGGGAAAATTGATTGAATATCTCAAAAATTTTAGTGCACAGACCATAGGCTGAGTCTTTGAAATGTTGACTCTCTTAAAAGCTTAAACCAGGGAGTCGGGCTGTAGCGCAGCGGGTTAAGCGCAGGTGGCGCAAAGCACAAGGACCGGCATAAGGATCCCGGTTCAAACCCCGGCTCCCCACCTGCAGGGGTGTTGCTTCACAGGCGGTGAAGCAGGTCTGCAGGTGTCTTTCTCTCCTCCTCTCTGTCTTCCCCTCCTCTCTCCATTTCTCTCTGTCCTATCCAACAACGACAACAACAATAATAACTACAACAATAAAACAACAAGGGCAACAAAAGGGAATAAATAAAATAAATAAAATAAATATTTAAAAAAAAACTTAAACCAGGGAGAATAGAAGCAACCAGTATAATTACTCTATAAGACACAGCTATATACAAATAATGTCAAAGGACATAAATTATGGTGATGTTGTGTATGATACAGCAAATCCTAACAAAGGGCTATATCAAAGTTAACCTAATTATGATTACAGCAATAACTATCTATTGCCTTCTTAAACCCTAAGACAGCAGGAACCTTCTGCTTCCTCTATAGAGCATATAATTCCCCCAGTTTTGGAACCTTTTGAGTGGGGCTCACTTTCCTGCATGCTTCCCTCAATTCATACTAAATGATATTGCATCTGATGATCTCAACCTAATCAATGCAATGAGTACCACCTCAGACTGTGTCCAGAGATGTCAGGTGTGAAATGTCAACCCTTCAGCCTCATTACTCTGGTGAGACCTTTCCTTTCATAGGATTATCTAATTCCATTTAGGGTGGTTCACTTCCTAACAAAGTCCCAAACCTAGATATAGATCAGGTCCCATGAGATAGGGCATATGTTCACATGTATCCATAAATGAGGACAAAATATATACCTGAAAGCAAAAATGCACAATAGTCTGTAGTGAGTCAGTATATACAGCAAGCAAGTAGAAAGACCTAAAAAGACACCATAAAGGTCATAATGAAATAGTGTCTTCTTAGACTTAGATACCTTCCTCACCTACTTCCTATTACACTTCTCTCAGTCACTCCAAAGAGAACCTTGGCAAAGTAAGTATTAAAAAAGCTGAATAAGGGCAAGAGACTGGCACACTTTAAAGACTACTCTTCAGTCACTATCAGGCCACCCCATTAGCTCGGGCCTTAGTCAGGAAGTCCTGAGATTCCCAAATAGACAAGCTGGGCCTAGACCTTGAATAAATCCCTCTCTCCATTGTTCCTGGTCATCTCTATCAGGAACAACACAATAGACATTTCAGTGGGTCCCCATAGAGCCTTGCCCTCAACATGGATCAACAACTCTCTTTGGAGGGTGGACAACATACTCTATGCTCCACCTGAGGAAGATGGACCCTGAAATTGGGGCAGCTTGGAACATTCCTACTCATGACCACAGAATGTGAGCTCAGATCTACAGCAATGCAGAGTTCACATAGGCTCCTAAGCTGAATATGGGCCCCAAATCAGATCAAGTTGATGGGATTTACAGTCAACAATATTTATACAAATTTTCCATATTTGGGAGCTACTCTCTTCCCTGCTTTCTGGTCATTTTTCCAGTGATGAAATCATCTCCACAGATAATAACTTGGGCCCACCTGCATATCAGATGTCAGGCTTAAAAAACAAAACAAACAAACAACAAACACTAGTATAGTCATGGGCCCTTTGGAATATAACTAAAATAGGACTACTAACTATATACAAAACAGAGGACCCCCCCCCCCAAACTCTTCATCTGCACTATTCCAGCCTTTAGGTTCATGATTAATCAACATTTTGTTTGGCTTTATATGTTAACTCTTTTTTCAGCCACCGGGTTCCAGATGTTAGCATGATGCCAACTGGACTTCCCTGGACAGACGACCCCACCAATGTGTCCTGGAGCCCCACTTCCCCAGAGCCCCACCTTACTAGGGAAAGAGAGAGGCAGACTGGGAGTATGGATCCACCTGCCAATGCTCATCTTCAGCGGAGAAGCATTACAGAAGCCAGACCTCCCACCTTTTGCACCCCATAATGTCCCTTGGTCCATGCTCCCAGAGGGATCAAGAATAGGAAATCTATCAAGGGAGGGGATGGAATATGGAGTTCTGGTGGTGAGAACTGTGTGGAGTTGTGCCCCTCTTATCCTATGGTTTTTGTCAGTGTTTCCTTTTTAAAAATAAAAATTATATTAAAAAGAACATTCATGTGCTCTTTTACTCAGAAAACAATTATAGATAGTTCTCACTTAAAGACTGGTTCAGTTCCTGAAACCTAGTTGATAACAGAATTTTTCAAAGTGGGAGCTGGTTGTAGCACACCTGGTAAAGTGCATAGTGCAAAGTGCAAGGATCAGCCAAAGGATCCTGGTTCAAGCCCTGGCTCCCCACCTTTAGGGAAGTGGTCACTTCACAAATGGTGAAGTGGGTCTGCAGGTGTCCATCTCTCTCTCCCTTTCTTTCTTCCCCTTCTCTCTCAATTTCTCTTTGTGCTATCCAATAACAACACAACAGCAACAGTGGGAGAAAAAGATGGCCGCCAGGAGCAGCAGATTCCTAGTGCATGCACTGAACCACAAAAATAACCCTGGAGGGAAAACCAAAAACAAAAACAAGCAAAAAAAAAAAAAATGTGCCATATGAAGAGTTGTCCCTTACTGGCATTTCAGGTATAAGGTGCCATACTAGTTGGTAATGGGGTTTTTCAATAACCTCTAGATAATTCCACTTTTGCATAATTTATGACATATTAATATATTTCAAACATTTGTGCATTAGTGTTCTATATATGACAGTGCAATAAAATGGAGGAAATAAATCATACTATGGGGTGAATCGTAAAGTATGAATACACAGACATATGTGCTAGTGTAGGCTACACTGGCAGAGTGCAGGAATGAGATTGAAACTGAGCGGTGAGGTGAGAAAGTCATGGTGCTAGAATTTTCCATAAAGAATTTATTAGAGAGCTGGTCATAACTGGACACTACATGAGGACAAGCTGTGTAAGGATCTTGATCTCTGTGTCTAATAATGCATCTATTTAAAAAATCCTGATGGTAAACTATAAATCAATTTTGGATAAATTTATTTTTTAAATTTTTTATTATTATCTTTATTTATTTATTGGATAGAGACAGCCATAAATTGAGAGGAAAGGGGGTGATAGAGAGGGAGAGAAACAGAGAGACACCTGAAAACCTTCTTCACCACTTGCAAAGCTTTCCCCTTGCAGGTGGGGACTGGGGCCTCGAACCTGAGTCCTTGTGCATTGTAACATGTGCGCTCAACCAGGTGTGCCATCACCCAACCCCCAATTTTGGATAAATTTAACACTGATCAATTTAATTATTGAACTCATGGGTAATTCTTCAGTAAAACACCGCTGACAAAAATAAATTAAAATAAATCAAGAGAATGATACTAGGTAACCAAAATTGGAAATTGGGAAAATTCTCTGGTAAATGTTATTACCAGGAATTTTTTATTTTTTATTTATTCCCTTTTGTTGCCCTTGTTGTTTTATTGTCGTAGTTATTATTATTGTTGTCATCATTGTTGGATAAGACAGAGAGAAATGGAGAGAGGAGGGGAAGATAGAGAGGGGGAGAGAAAGACACCTGCAGACCTGCTTCAACTCTTGTGAAGTAACTCCCCCTGAAGGTGGGGAGTCAGGGGCTCAAACCGGGATCCTTGCGCTTTGTGCCACATGCGCTTAACCCGCTGTGCTACTGCCCAACTCCCTATTACCAGGAATTTTAACCTTGCTAAGGAGTATGATGCTATTCTTAGAGCATCTGGGAAACAAATTCTAAAGTAGGAGACTTAAGAGAAATGATCCTTAAAAAGATGTTAGCAGAAGGATGAGTTGAAAACAGTTCTCCTCTAAATATACTTCCCTCAATAAAGATAGACCAAGAAAATTTATCTTCACATGGCTGTAGATAGGAAAAATAGTATTCATCACATCTTCCTTTGAAAATTGTCAACCACAGAGTCAACTGTTTAGAAGTATTAAGTCAAATTTATTTTATCACAATTAATTAGGCTACCGTACAAGTAATTATACAAAAGTGAACTCAGGTTCGCTGTTTTCTGCTAACATCCCAAAGGAAGTTAATCTAAATCCCCTCTGGAGAAAAGCATGTGCTAGTCAGGCTTCCCAGGATTCTGACCCTTCAAATTCAACCAGAGATGACAGCCTAAACTGAAATCATTGATGAAGAAAAAGTCACTATGAGAATCAACAGAAACACTAAAGAGATTTAGATGCCAAAGAGGAATTAGAAAATAGGTCATAAAAATTATTCATACTAGAACATGGGATATGGGAGATGGGGAAATATGGGAGACAGTTTTAGAGACATATCTGAGTGAAGAATAACATACTAATAAGAATTCTATAATATAAAAAATGATAGAAGGAAGAATTCTATTAACATATAATTTATTTTATTATGTTGAGGAACTTCCCTTCTCTTTGCAACTTCTTAATGGTCTTTAATCTTGATAAGCGTCTTTTCAACATCTATTGAGATGGTCATTCTTTTTGTTGTTATAGTATGTTACATTGATTTATTCGCATATGTCAAACCATTCCAGAATCATTGGAATGAATTCCAGAAGTGATAAAAATTAATATTTAGACATAAATGACACATCACATAACAAGAAAAAAATGCAAAGAAATCTACGTCAAATTTGGACCAAATTAAAAGGAACAAACAAATGAAACCTCAGAAATGGTGAAATTGTTATGTATGAGACCCTGGTAGTAGCACATACAAACAAAATGAAGGAAGAAAGGAAGGGGAAAATGAAAGTGAAAAAAAAAAACTGGAAAGTGATATAGCAGTTGGAAGGGCTTAGGAGTGCTACAGTATTCTAAGTTACTTGTATTGCTTGGGGAAAGGGTTAAGAATGGGCTCTTTTAAGATTGTATTAAGTTTGAGTAATAGTTTTCCAATCAATATATAGAAAAGAGAAAAAAAACCAGGGAATTAAGGGAAAAGGAGGAGAAAAACAGACTAAGTAGTGAAGGAAATGAGTCAGTAGAATAGGTATAGGAGTCATTTTGCTATAGAGAAAGTGCAACTTCAGTGGCAGGAATCATCCGGAGCACAAAACGTAAGACAAACATACACCCTCACTCTCACACAGATATTTACCACATAGACTGTGATAAACGCTATCAGGAAATAGAGCAAGTGACAGATACAGGCTCATTGTGTCTAATTTAGACAGTCATCAAGGATGGTATCTTTGGAAGAAACACACACACACACACACACACACACACACACACACACACACACACATATAAACACACACAGACACACATGTCCTGAGAAGAAGATCCAGAGGAATCTGCAACACGAAGAGAAGGGAGGTCATTCTCAGTAGAGGGGATAAATGAGTAAAGGATCTGGAAAAAAGAAAAAGAGGCCTATTTGAGAGCCAGAAAGCAGGCGACAGGGCCAAGTGTGCCAAATGAAGAGGAGGCAGAGGGGATGAGGTGAGTGACTTAGGCAAAGAAGAGGCAGCTCAACCGTAATCAATCTGGATTACTGTGTATGAATGAGAGAAAGCACTTGAGAGACATTATTTAATTGATGGTTTGCAAAGACCGCTGTAGCTCCTGTGAAGAAAATGGAATGATGGTGTGTTGAGAAGGATGCGCCAGTTCATAGGTTACAGGAGGTATAAGATGATGATGTCTTGGCCAGGGTGAAAAAAAAAGCTTCGGAGTTTGTTCTCACAAGGACAACCTGATTTCCTGGCTTAAATGTGGCAGGTAGAGAAAAGGGGCAGGTTGGAGGTGGTGGTGGTGCACCTGGTTAAGCACTCGCATTACACAGTACACAAGGACCCAGGGCACAAGCCCTTGGTCCTCAACTGCAGGGGGAAGCTTCACCAGTGGTGAAGCAGAGTTGCATGTCCCTTTCTCTTTCTCTCCCTCTCTGTATCTTTTTTTTCTCTCTCTCCCTCTCCCTCTCTTTCTATTTCCCACTCCCCACTCCCCTCTCAATTTTTCTCTGTCTCTATCTAATATTAAGAAAAAAATAAAAGAGAGAGAAAAGGGGAAGGTCAAGGTTGATTCTGCATTTTTGTAAGGGAAAAGGGACTTCACATTCACATGTTAGAGCACCATTGCAACTGTTATGTTTCCTTCTCAGATAAATATGATCCATTAGAGGGATGTATTAGGAAATTGAACTTAATTAAATTTGATAAAGAAAAGTTTGAAGTAGAAATAGTTGAAGGTTTGGATATTTCTTCCATAGATGTAGCCAGCATTAAGGGAGAGCTGCAGACATATGCCTACTAACAGGAAATGGGACCCTGAGAGCATTATGTAGCCTGAAGGTCTCAGTATGGAGACACATTTTTCAAAGCAAGACTTTCTGAGTTTTTGCAAAGATGCATGTTAAAGGAAACTACAGAAATGCTGACGACACTTATATGACCAGTCAGTGTTTGCTGAACTTCAGCAGTTAGTGTTACTGCTTCACAGGATTTGCCATACTTACCAATCACTTTGCATTATTTCCTTACCAATATTTCTTAAGTTTTATACTTTTTCATAAAGAAATCTATTTTGAAAGCCTGCAGAACTCTAATAAATGCAAAGGTGGCATTTCAGTAATACACATTAATACACACATATTTTTAAAAGCATTTGCCCAAGTAAATCACTTAGAATAGCCACAGACAATAAGATCACTGAAAGTACTGTTCAGCAGTATTTTCTCTGTAGACTGTTGGCATAGTAAATGAAGCAGCATCACCACTTTGACACTAATATTTCTAAATACCTCTAACAACACCCTGATATCCATTCAAAATCTCAATGGAAAGATAATACATTTTCAATAAAGATAATAAAGATGATTGAATATATATATTTATATGTTCTGTTTTTCCCCTGGACTTGTAGTTGTAGTTTTCCTGCTTTAAAAAGGCAAGCACTTCAAAAATGCATATTAACATAAGATTTTTTGTTGTTGTTGTTCAAATGTAACTTTGAACAGCTTTGTTCTGTTTTGATGGGCTGGAATTTGTAGCTTGTCTTGTGTGGGTGTGTGGTTTCTAATTATCAATAGAATCAGAACGAATTTGCATTTGCTTATTTTACCATGAGGTTGGTTTAAAGTTTTTACATATTCATAATTAGTCTTTTTAAAAATCTGCTTTTATTGGGCACAGTGGGGCATTATGCACCTCTACCTCTATGAAAGAATCTTTCTGTAGATCATGTGGAAGCATAACTAAATAAATTATAAGGACTAAGTTCCTGCCATTTAGGATATCAAAAAATTGACAGGGGAGGTTTAAAATTCCCAACATAGATTTTTCATTGGCACTTTTTCCAGGGGCTCATAAAGGAAGCCTCTCATGAAGAAGCCCCTTTCTGCTCCCTTTTCCCTGAAGTTTTTTTTTTTTTTTTTTTTTTACATAGAACTCCAGTATAAATCAGGCATTTAATCTCTCATCTTCTCTCCTTTCCTGTGCTGTTTCTGTATCTACCCCATGCTAAATCTTCCCCAGTGGCAGTCTGCCCATTATAAGATTCAGCACGTGAAGTTTTTTCAATTCCTTTAACATTTAAAATATAGAACAATGGTGTTGGGTGGCAAACAGTGGCAAACCTGGTTGAGTGCACATGTCACAATGCGCAAGGACCCGAGTTCGAGCCCCCAGTCCCCACCTGCAGGGGGAAAGTTTTGCAAGTGGTGAAGCAGTGTTGCAGGCCTCGCTCTCTCTCCCATCTCTACCACCCACTTCCCTCTCAGTTTCTGGCTGTCTTTATCCGATAAATAAATAAAGATATTTATAAAAAATAAATAGCATATAGAACAATGTGAAAATACTAGAAGATTGGGAGTCAGGTGGTAGCACAGCGGGTTAAGCACAGGTGGCGCAAAGCACAAGGACCAGCATAAGGATCCTGGTTTGAGCCCCTGGCTCCCCACCTGCGGAGAAGTTGCTTCACAGGCGGTGAAGCAGGTCTGCAGGTGTCTCTCTTTCTCTCCTCCTCTCTATCTTCCCCTTCTCTCTCCATTTCTCTCTGTCCTATCCAACAACACAACAACAGTAATAACTATAACAATAAATAAATATAAAAAATAATAAAAAGAAAATACTAGAAGACAAAAACATATTTAGACATACTTCCTTCACAGACTATTACCAAATATGTACTCAAACACAGTCTCAATGTAAAAATTCCAGCACTATGGGCAAACTGGAAATCCCTCTTGATTCTTATTCTCAGTCTTCCTCCTCTCAGTTATGGCAACCACTCCAACCTTTTGTTTTTCTAGTATTATTATTTATAAATTGTATAGAGACAGGCAGAAATTGACAGGGGAGAAAGAGAGAGGGAAAGAGACCGAGATACAGCTGCAGCACTGTTTCACCCCACCTCAGCCAGTGGGGGCCAGGGGCTTGAACCTGAGTCCTTGCTCATTGTGATGTGTGCGCTTCGCCTAGTGCACCACTGCCCAGCCCCCCTCAGGCTTCTCTATGTCTTTGCAATCATATAAAAGCACATGCAGTTTTCACTGCTTGCATTCATACTGTTGCTTCTAAAGTGTGAGCACCTCTGGTACAGGGTTCATATTCTATACAACTTTGTAATTGTACTACCTACCTATACCTATCAGGGTTCATATTCTATACAACTTTGTAACTGTACTACCTACCTATACCTATCAGGGTTCATATTCTATACAACTTTGTAATTGTACTACCTACCTATACCTATCAGGGTTCATATTCTATACAACTTTGTAACTGTACTACCTACCTATACCTATCAGGGTTCATATTCTATACAACTTTGTAACTGTACTACCTACCTATACCTATCAGGGTTCATATTCTATACAACTTTGTAATTGTACTACCTACCTATACCTATCAGTGTCTGACACAAAGTCTATGTTCAATAAATATTAGTTTGAAAAATTATCTGTCAGAACCTACACACAGGAACAAATGTTTTCTTAAAGTAGGGATATTCTTCTTGAAACGTGTATGTATTTTAAGAGTCTCATGCTCTACCGACTGAACTAGCCGGGGTGCCTATGTACATGTATTTTAATACGACCTTTTTCCATCTCCCAGTGCCAACCCAAACTCAGGTATAGATGATCTCAGCCTATAGTAAAGCTCTGATGTCAAACATTCACTTTATAATTATCAACCACCATGTGATAACATTTCACTGCAGATGTTCACCCTGGCATTTAGAAGCACTATGAAAATTGTCAGTTTCAAGCTATTGTTTTCCAAATATTCAAAAAACCTATTCCCCAAGAATGGTGATGTTTGAGAGTTCAGTAACTCTCAAATTTTAACATATGTAGAAAAAGGTCATCTTCTGTTTATAATTTTTTAACTTGTGCAAATAATTACAAAAAATAGAAACTGTAAATTTTCTGAATTGATGCACATTTAGGTATGGTCAATTTTATCTTCACAGACTGTGAAAATCTAAATAAAGGGAGGTAGCCTAAGAAAAACTATTGTTGGGAATTTTGCAATGGTAATATCAACATATAAGGACTTAGAGATAAATACACATCAAAATATACCCTAAAGGATTGTTTGAGCTCAGAATAAAAATGGCCTCGTGCATATGTATTTAGACAAAAAGAAACATAACAACATAAAATAAGTAAATCCAGATCAGATCAAATAGATGGGGTTTACAGTCAATAATATTTATATATCTTTCCTGCATTTGGGAGCTACTCTCTTCCCTGATCCTGATTTCTGGTCTTTTTTCTAGCTATTACATCATCTCCCCAGACAATAACTTGGATCCACCTGCATATCAGATGTCAGGCTCAAGAGAAAAAAAAAGAAAAAGAAAAACTAGTATAGTCATGGACTCTTTGGAATATAACTAAAATAGGACTACTAACTATAAAACAGAAAACCCTCCCCCCCCCAACTCTTCATCTGCACTACTCCAGCCTTTAGGTTCATGATTACTCAACAATTTGTTTGGCTCTATTTGTTAACTCTTTTTTCAGCTACCGGATTCCAGATGTTAGCATGATGCCAACCTGACTTCCCTGGACAGACAACCCACCAATGTGTCCTGGAGCCCTGCTTCACCATAGCCCCACCTCACTATGGAAAGAGAGAGACAGGCTGGGAGTATGGATCCACCTGCCAATGTCCATCTCCAGCGGGGAAGCAATTACAGAAGCCAGACCTCCCACCTTTTGCACCCCATAATGTCCCTTGGTCCATGCTCCCAGAGGGATAAAGAATAGGAAAGCTATTAGGGGAGGGGATGGGATATGGAGTTCTGGTGGTGAGAATTGTGTGGAATTGTGCCCCTCTTATCCTATGGTTTTTGTCAGTGTTTCCTTTTTATAAATAAAAATTAAGGGAGTCGGGCTGTAGCGCAGCGGGTTAAGCGCAGGTGGCGCAAAGCACAAGGACCGGCATAAAGATCCCGGTTCAAACCCCGGCTCCCCACCTGCAGGGGAGTCGCTTAACAGGCGGTGAAGCAGGTCTGCAGGTGTCTATCTTTCTCTCCTCCTCTCTGTCTTCCCCTCCTCTCTCCATTTCTCTCTGTCCTATCCAACAATGACGACAACAACAATAATAACTACAACAATAAAACAACAAGGGCAACAAAAGGGAATAAATAAATAAAATAAATATTTAAAAATAAATAAATAAATAAAAATTAAAAAAAAAAAAGAAAGAATAGGGGAAGCAATTACAGAAGCCAGACCTCCCACCTTCTGCAACCCACAACCATCCTGGGTCCATGCTCCCAGAGGGATAGAAAATGGGAAAGCTATTGGGGAGGGGATGGGATATGGAGATTGGGTGGTGGGAATTGTGTGGAGTTGTACCCCCCCCCCCAATCCTATGATTTTGTTAATGTCTCCTTTCTTTCTTTTTTTTTTTTTTTAGCATTTTAGAACAATTTATGTTTGGGTGGCCTATTACAGAGAAAGTTTTAACATTAAGGTGAAAAATAGAGTGATACTAAATGTACTTCAGCATCAACTTTGACATGTCTAACCTCTTTGAGTCACAATGTACTCATCTGTATAACTGTCAAAATAACACATTTATAGTAAGATTTTTTTTTATATCACAAGTATATATAAACTGATCCCCGGCAGTGCCAGTGGCCACAGTTGAGCAGTGCTCCGCTTAGAGACCCAACATGAGAGGGAGAGAAAGGAGAAGAGAGATGCTTTGACGTGAGAGACATCGTGAGGCACACACAGTGCCTGGGATCCAATGAGGGACCGCAAGCAGATGAGTCCGACGCTTGACGACCCTCTACTAATCAAGCGAGATCCCAGCTGCTCCAGTTTGCCTTTTGTTTTTGTTCTGGTCTCTCCCCCCACACACACACACATACACGCACACACGCGCACGTGTGCACACACACACACGCACACACACACACACACACACACGCACACACACGCACCAGAGCCCTGCTGAGCTGTGGCTAATGGTGGTGTTGGGGACTGAACCTGGGGGCTCAGAGCCGCAGGCAGGATAGTCTTGCAGAACCACTGTGCTGTCTCCCCAGCCACGTTCTGCCTCTCTGCCCACCCACAGCTGGATGCCTGGCTTGCTCCTGCCTTCTGGCGGTCATGACTGGTGCTGCTCTGAATGTGGGGTGCGAACAGATCTCTGAGGCCCTAGTCGCTGTCCTGCATGCACACATATAAACAAGTGGGGTGGTTGCGTCACACGGTTGCCTTTTTTGGTTTTTATTACTTTTTAAAGATTTATTGTGGGGCCGGGTGGTGATGCACCTGGTTGAGCGCACATGTTATAATGCACAAGGAGCCAGGTTCGAGACCCCGGTTCCCACCTGCAGGGGGGAAGTTTCACGTGTGGTGAAGCAGTGTTGCAGGTGTCTCTCTGTCTCTCTTCCTCTCTATCTGACCCTTTCCTCTCAATTTCTGGCTGTCTCTATCAAATAAATAAATAAATAAATAAATAAATAAATAAAATTTAAAAAAATGTCTCCTTTCTTAAATAAAAAAAATAAGAAAAAAAAGAAATAATAAAGGAAGCACAAATATGTGTAATAAAAAATAAGTAAAACCATACAACAGATAACAAGTATAATCAGTGAACAAAATACAGTGTTGTCCCTGTTGTTAATTGGTTCCAGAAGGCCTAAGTGTTGAAAATGACAAGTGCTGAACAAGTGGCACTGCAGTTGGCATGGAGGAGGAACCACTGCCTGCTGAGGGCTGCCTGCTGGGCTTTCTTCCACTGTCCCCACAACCAGGACAGACTGTGTGTGCCAGAGTATCTGAGTGTATCTTGCCTGTGGAAACGGTTCCAGCTTGCTGGGGCACCACCCCACATGGTCACTCTATGGCTCTTAGAGTCCTACTACAGACCAGGAGCTCCCCTGCCCACTGCTGACCCTGCCTCTACCCCATCCCTTGTTCCTGAGAGTGTTCCTTTACCTGCACCCCTGTCCCCTCTCTCTCTTCCTTTCTTACATTCCTGCCTCACTACCCAAAAACTCCTGCTCCTCCTAGCACCCCTGACCCAGCACACTGGTGACAAGTGCCAAACAAGCATTCACTGCTGAAGTCTCCCCCATCAGAATGCATTAAATATTGAATTCAACACGTTTTAAAGCCTGTGAGGCATGACTGTATTGTCCCTTTGTCTAGAGAAGCCTGTCCAGTTCTTGTGCGTTTTAATGGAAAAAGCTCCGAGGATAAATGGCCAGCGTTAATATCTATGTCAAATTCTCTATCTGCTAGCCCAAACTGGCTTTGGAAACTGTTAGGATTTTAAATATATTTTAAATGATTATGCTGGGCAAAATTGATTGCACTAACACTTGAATTCACAGAGGTTGGAATAGAAAACAGACCCAAGTCTCAGTTTTGTCTGACCTGGCCTACTTTACCTTTGATGGGAGGGGGTAGTTTCTTGTGTGTCTTAGTCAATTCTTTATCATGAATAGCTTGTACTAGATATAGATAATAGATAGACAGACAGACAGACAGGTGATGGGTGGACCAACAAACATCTAAACAAAATGGTCCATCATTCGAGTACCTTCAGTTATCTTCCAGTATGTGATAGTCCTGGTCACCTGTTCCTTTTAGTGATGTCTGCACATCTGCCCATCTTCCAATGCAAATCACTCTACACATCTCCCCTCCACTCCACCCTGCTTCACCTCAACCTGAGGTCCCTCTACTCATCTGCAGTTAAAATTATTGTTCATTTTCAACCTCTTTTCTGAAAATTGCCCTGCCCTTAGCTTTAACTGAAGTCTAACCCTTCACAAAGAACTCTGCTAGAATCTCCTAGAGCCCTCTCATTTGATGCTGTACCATCTCATTCACACCAGGAAAATCATGGCTCCAAGAGGTCCAGTTCACATCTTCATTTCCAAGCACACTACTTCTTAGCTATTATATCAGATCCCTACTCTGTCCCAGTTCATATCTTACACCCTTTAGCCCATCCCATCTCTCTTCTATACTGTTGTTGTCAAATGAATGTGACAAATAGCTGATAGGCTTCCTCGAGAACTACCCTATTTCTAACTCATCAACTGTGTTAGCAAAAGTACTTTCCTCAAGAAGTCATAGAACCAAGAAAACTAAAAGAAGACCCATGTAGAAAAACAGGATTTACATCAGAAATTGGAACTAAGCCCAGTCTAACCCTTTTGAGATCAGAAAATCCCAGCCTACCTGAAGATATATAAACCAGAAATAAACATTTACTGTAGGCATCATTATATAGCAGAGTTGTAACAATAGCTGCCATACATACTAGGAATCAAAGTGGATCATCATCTTTATTTACTACTTTAATAATATAAACGAGGGGAGGTCAGGAGATAGCTCACCGGGAAGAGAATATATCTATGATCATTAAAAGGGACCCAGGTTGATCACTGAGTCACTACATGGAAGCACCTTAACAGGGAAAGCTTCATAAGCAGTGGAGGAATGATAGAGTGTATCTTCTTCTTTGCCTCTCTCTCTCTCCCTCTCTGTCTCTCACCTCTATTAAATAACAAGTCAGCTGGAACTATGTAGACATCAGCACCAGTAAAAAATTTGTATGTGTGGTGGTGGTGGTGGTGGTGGTGGTGGTGGGGAGACAAGAGAGAAAAAACAAATATGAGAGTCTTCATTTCCTAAAGATTGGTAACATTTATTGCTTTGCCATTAAGAATTACCTAAATTTCGTTTTATGTCAACTCTTATCTTTCCTATTGTAATGATTTCATAATGATTTTCCTTACCCTTTTCAATATATATATTTTTGTCCCTTAGAACTCTGACATTCACCAGTTGATATTACTTGACTATTAAACATTGTCTAATCTTTTAAGTTGTTTGGATTCTTTAGATCTACAGGATAAAAATAACATCTTTTTTATTTTTTATTTGGTAGGAGATCCCCATAATCTAATCTGTCTACTTGCTGCACCTGATAATCTTGTCACACTCCCCTTTGCACTCTGGCTACACTGATTTGCTTACAGTTTCTTGAACACACTATGATGTTTTATGTTCTCATAACTTTCCATATGCCTGCAATGTGTTAGCTCATTGACCTCCTCTGTTTCTCAAACTTGTATTTATCTTTCAGATTCTGCTATGGAAGACTTCCTTCCTGAAACATGACAGTCATCTCTTAATCCCAAACAGATTGAATCAACATTCCCTTTGTGGGATTTCTGCAGTGCACTTTTGAACATGAAGATAATAGGTCAGTACTTAATTAGGCAATCATATGGTTCTCCTCCTTCACTATTTTACAAAAACTTTTTGTAAACACCTTACAGCCATGTCTATATCATTAGCACTGAACACACTACCTGTCATAGAATAAGCAAGTGTGCATAAATAGGAGTGATAATGGATAATTAATTTTGAATTTAGTAGGTAAGAAAATGTGTTTTAATGGACTAGAGAAATTCAGAAATACACACAACTACACCATATTTGAGTAGTAAAGAATCTTGCCTCACTTCTGAAAAGACATATTTACTTCTAATTCAATTTGGTTCAAATTTAGAGATCAGGATACTCAGTAATCATTTGAAACATAGAAAATATCAGGGTTGCTTTACATTCAAGCTTGTATGGGAAAAACCCTAGACATATAGCTAAATTTTTATGATAACTTCCTGAATCCCATGGAAAATGTAAACCAAAGCTGGGACACATGGGAACTGTATACACTTCTTGGGTCTAAGGCTATATTTATCTAACATAAAAAATGATGAAAGCTTAGTTACTGTCCAACAAAGATATTTTTTCCAAACATATAACCCTTCCTTCACTATTACCTTAACTGGTTTATGTGGAAAGAAACAGTTCAAACCACTGACTCAAGGGATTTTTTAGCTACTCACCAACAATCACAGTAAAAGTCATAAAACTGCATTCCATTAGAAGATGAATGTATGAAAAATGAACATAGCCAATGTTCCAAAATTTAAATGCATATTTAACTTAATGTTTAAAGGCACCACTAATAAGACTACAAAAGTTATGATATGGTTTTTAATAAATCAGTGATATCATATTAAAGTGACTCTGTAACCACTATATTGCTGTTTTTCAAAAATCTGCTATTTTGCAGATTTCTTTGGCTGCATTTGAATATTATAGATTTGAATACATTTAGAGAGAATTTATGGTCTGCTAAAATAGTAACTTCCATATTAAACCCTCAGACTTTGTTATGAGACTGTCTATCACATGCACATTTTTATAATGCATGTGTGGCATATACACATCACAGGAAGAGTTTCTCTCTCACACATCTCTTAACCAGTCAGTATACACACATACATGCAAGGAAACAGACATGTTCAGACTAGGTATTATTCTTACTCTAAATTACAGCAGTTTTCTAGACAAAATAAATCTATCAAGTCTTTTGATTAGCTGACGGAAGTCGCAAAAGGCAAATCAAGTTTATTATTATTATTATTATTATTATTATTATTATTATTATTATTCTGTTATCATTATTTTGTTATTATTATTACTCTGTTCTGTGGTGGTGCGGGGATGGTACCTGGGATTTTTGGAGCTTCAGAGATGAGTCTCTTTTCTTTTTAATATTTATTTATTTATTCCCTTTTTTTTTGCCCTTGTTGTAGTTGTTGTTGGATAGGACAGAGAGAAATGGAGACAGGAGGGTAGACAGAGATGGGGAGAGAAAGATAGACATCTGAAGACCTGCTTCACCACCTGTGAAGCTACTCCCCCTGCAGGTGGGGAGCCAGGGGCTTGAACCTAGATCCTTATGCCGGTCTTTGTGCTTTGCGCCACCTGCGCTTAACCCTCTGCGCTACATGACTCCTGAGTCTCTGCTTAACCATTATGCTATCTACCTCCACCCTCGAAAGTCTTTTGCATAAAACCATTATGCTAATTTCCCTGCCCAGCCAATAAGGTTTTACATGTGTCCTGTTTTCCAAGTTAAATGTTTTACTGCTATATCATTAGTTCCTGGGATACTGGGGTATTGGGTATAAACTAGTAGAAAAATAATGGACCAGAATGACAGGCTTTGTAGCACAAAAGTTTCTGAGCTCACAACCCAATTTACCAGGTACCAAATTCAGTAGCCAAGTACTTAAATGCTCCAAGGTGCAATTTCTTCCTCAGTAAAATGTGTTTAGAATCCAGTACACTATTGACAGCAAGGCACCTCATACAGAGCTATCAGCCTAGCTTGTTAAAAAGAGTACTTGCTCATTAATTGATAAACTTGTCTCAGAAAAGGTCTGGACTTACAGCCAGCCATTACTTTTACAGACTTGCCTGTTTTACAGCTATATAGACAGGTGTTTGAGAATATAAGAAATTAAAATAGAAATAGAAAAGCTTTTTAGTCCATTTTGCTAATTAATGTGTCAGTGCTCATAAAGAAGAAGTCATCGGCTTTCTCCAGTACTGCATCATCTTAAAGAGCTGGGTCAGCAAAGATCTTTGCAGACAGTCAATACATATTAAAACAGTTCCAAGCAGTAAATCAAAACAAAAAAAAAAGAAGACACAGTAAAAAAAAAAAAGTAAAATTTATAACTTCTTTCTGTCTGATGAGAAGCATTAAACTAGTTGGTTTTGGTGTCAGATGTCTGTTCAGCAGTTCAGTATGGACAAAACTAAATACAAAGGTTTCTTCTACAAGCACAAAGAAGATGCTGTACTGCCAAAATTAAATTAAAGAATAATTTAGTGCAGAGAGTCAGGCAGTAGCACAGCAAGTGACGCAAAGTGCAAGAACCAGCTTAAGGATCCTGGTTTGAGCCCCCGTCTCCTCCCCCCCCCCCCACAGGGGAGTCGTTTCACAGGTGGTGAAGCAGGTCTGCAGGTGTCTATCTTTCTGTCTTCCTCTCTGTCTTCCCCTCCTCTCTCCATTTCTCTCTGTCCTACCCAACAACAGTAACAGCAATAACAACAATAATAACTACATCGACAATAAAAAACCAGGGAAAAAGGGAAAAATAAATCTTAAAAAAATGTTTAAAAAAGAATAATTCAGTGCAAAAAAATGTAAAAAGTTTGGTATCCTTTTCCCTGGATTCTAATATTCCCTCAGAACATTTGTCAGTCTGAAATGGTCTTACTGTTTTTAAACAAACAATTTACTAAAGTTTACCCCTCTCTGCAATGCAAGGATCTGAACGTCAGAGAGAGAGAGAGGTAAAAGACATCTTTTTGAGTCTTCAAGGATCTCTGAAATGTGACTTATATGAAGACTCTGGGTGAGTCTGTCCATTCTGTAAATCTTTATTTGTTTTAATTAATTAATATGTTTATTATTATTATTATTATTATTACCTACAGGGTTACTGCTGAGGCTCTGTGCCAGCACTGGGAATCCACTGCACCTGGTGGCCTTTTTTTCCCCATTTTATTGAATAAAACAGAGAAACTGTGAGGGGTGGGGGAACACAGAGAGGGAGAGAAAGATAAACACCTGCAGACCTGCTTCACTACTTGTGAAGCAACCTCCCTCCCCACTCCC
Source organism: Erinaceus europaeus (assembly GCF_950295315.1). Classification (NCBI taxonomy): domain Eukaryota; kingdom Metazoa; phylum Chordata; class Mammalia; order Eulipotyphla; family Erinaceidae; genus Erinaceus; species Erinaceus europaeus. The sequence continues at coordinate 29,245,293 of NC_080168.1, forward strand.
ACAGGTGGGGAGTCTGGGGCTTGAGCCTGGATCTTTGAGTGGGTCCTTGTGCTTCATACTATGTGCACTTAACCTCCTCAGACCTTTATATGTCTTCTGTGTAGAGGAGGACTTTAAAAGATTTTAAGCAGCAGAACTATTCTTTCATCTCCCTTGTCAAGGTAAGACATGCAGTGTACCAGAGGAATATTCTGTTTGGTTATTGGTGGGTTATCATAAACACTAAACTGAGTCTAAAAAGCTCCATTTTTTATCTTCCAAAAAAATGTTAGAAAGATTCATATTACCTGAGACTTTGACTTGAATGAGGTTGAAGGAACCGCAATGTAAAGTTCAAGCCAAGGAAAGGGTGCCAAAAATATTGTCACAAATTTGGGAGGTACCCAAGGCAGACCAACCGATGGAACTTGGCATGAAAATAGCTCTCTCTACATGAAGTAGCTGACTCAGAGGAAATTTTAACTCAGATGAATTTATTAAAATGTTGAATATCATTCCAAGTAAGAATAGACGGTAGATTTAGGTCAGCACATAGAATTTAATTTAACTTCCTGATGGTTTTGAAGACTATGAAATCCACCACCATTTCTATATTGACAAAAGAGAAAGGGGAATATATTTTCTTCTTAGAGATTACCATTGTGTGTGTGTGTGTGTGTGTGTGTGTGTGTGTGTGTATTCAATATAAGTTTTCTGGAGAATGGATATAGGGAAAGTAAAGCTGAAGCAAAAAGCTGAATGAATGACTCTCTTTAACAATGGTAAGACAAGAGTGATCCTGAAATATTATGGGTTACAATCCAAACTTGTTACTTAATGATCACAGGCTATAGCAGATTGAAGCTACCTATTATTTGGTGTATATATATATATATATATATATGTTATATATTAGGTACATTTTAAAATTAACTGAGCAACTGAAAGAGTTTGGCAGAATCAAAAGGACTCTTAGCCCTTTGCTATCATCTCTATCACACACACATAGATACTCCACCTCCTCCACCACCACCATGGACCAATGAGAAATTCTACTACATAAATATAACAGCCGGGAAGAAGTTGCATGTTATGTGTTATGAGATGAATGAGACCCTGAGGGGTGTCATGATTCAAACTAATTTTCCAAAAGAAATATACAGAAGGAGAGAGAATAAATCCTTGGGGTATATAAATTTATAACCATTTAATACTATATTTTTTCTTTAAATGTTCCTTTGTGATGTGAGCACTTAACCAGGTGTGCCACCACTTGGCCCCTAAATGTTCCTTTGTATTGTATCTAAAAAAGTAAAGTAAAAACCTCTGGTGGAAACCCTCTAGTGTTTTGGGGTGCAATCGTTTAATTCAACCCTAGAGCATATACTTTTAAAGTAATTGTTTAGCATTCACTGCTGTGGGTTTTGTTATTGTTGTTTGTTTGTCTGTTTTTTGCTTTTTCCATGTTCCTTTTGCTCCGGAGTTATCAAATTTCTGGCTGTTTTTCATTATTTGCACTGATTCCACAGGTGGTTAAAGAGAAACTAGAGATGGTGAGAAGAGAGGCTGGGTGATGGCACATTTGGTTGAGCGCACATTACAGTGTACAAGGACCTGAGTTTGATCCCCTGGTCCCCATCTGTAAGACGAAAGCTTCATGAGTGGTGAAGCAGGACTGCAGGTGTCTCTTTGTCTCTCTCCCTCTTTATTTCCCCCTCCCTTCTTGATTTCTAGCTGTCACTATCTAATAAATAAATAAAGGTAATTGAAGCTTGTTGGGTAGTATGCCAGCTCCCCCTGGCTTCTGCTTAACCAAGCCCCGGTATGCCTATATAGGGATTGGTTTGATCCCATTCAAAGCAGTCTATTTAAATCACTTTTACATTTACATAAAGCACCACACTCCCTCCAGGGCATTGGTGGTTTAGTGGTAGAATTCTCACCTGCTCCGCCCCCTCTCCTTGTCATACCCTGATTTTCACCAGTCACTTTTTCTCTCCACCCTTTCTGCGTCACATCCTGTTCCCACCCTAATGGGCTAGTATATTTATAAGGACAAGATTGTTTGTAGTTTTTAGTTTAGTTTAGCTTAGCTCGGCTTAGATTGTGCTGCATCCTGCATGAATAAAGAGATACTGCCTACAGCTCAACTATGAGTCCCTGGTCATCTGTTACCCGCCCATGAAGCCAGCCCGGTGAAAACAACATAGCCCGGCGAAAACAACATAGCCCGGCGAAAACAACATAAGGTGACCCAGATGGGACCGGACGTGTGCAACTCCCAGATGAGTGAAGACTTTGCCTACCTATGCACTATGGTCTTCTCTTCTGCTTATGAAGAGGTTTGCCAAAGCCTCTACTGTTTCATCATGATACAGTTACTCTGTCTCTGGAACATTTTGCTCTGGGCCACACTTTGTTTCCCTGACCAGGAACTTTGGTTTCTTGTGACCCTAATCATAGAGCTTGGGAGATGCACTGAGATTTCTCCTTGGACTTTCTGGATTCCCTCTCCCATGTTTCCTGAGGAAAAGGACTACATTTTGCTCCAGGCCACAATTTGGTTCTTTATGACCGTGATCGTAGACCTTGGGATATGCATGGGGATTTCCCCTGGGACTTTCTGGACTTCTTCTTGAATGTTTCCCATGGAGAAGGACTACTCTAATTTGAGGAGCGTTCTCCAGTACCCTGGCAGTCCCCAAGAATGGAGACACGTGGTTAGTTCTACTATCCTGATTGGATTCTTTTTTCGATGGGAAGACGCTTTTAAAAGTAGATGCCTGAAGTAATCCAGAAGGAATAGTCAGAAGCACTCTAAATGGAATTTTGAAGAGCTTTTTGGACTAGGACGCCCTCCGGGGACTCTTGATGCTACATGGTGAGATCTGTTTCATAAGAGAGTGATTTGAATGACTGAATTTTTGTTTGACATTGACTTAAAAAATGCTAGATGCAGCCATGATTTCTAGAGACATCCAGAAATAATCCAAAAAAATGTTTTTTTCTCCTTTGATTTCTTTTTTCACGTCTTGGCATAAATCTGAAACGTTTAATCCTGAAATGGTATGAGTTATGGGTGGGGCAGATAGTGAAATGATTATGTTAATTATTCTCATGCCTGAGGCTTTTAACTGTGATTCTTCTGTTTACCTTTCCACATCTTATTGAGTTTCAACTGTTTAAACAACCTTAAAATCATACTAGAAAGGACTTCCAATTATAATGGAGTTATCAATTATAGTAAACTTCTAATCTGCTACAAGTTTTGTTTGACAAGTAAGTGAATTTCAGCTGTCAAGTCTTCACATGAAAAAGCATCTACTCAAATGGAATTCCTGGAAATCCATTTGGATCCTGTTCTCTGACATCACCTACAAGATGGAATGACTACAACACACCCCCGGAAACCAATGATGTGACTTGGCATGACCTGAAGAAACAGATTCACAGACTCCAAAGATCACTCTCTACAGAAAAGCAGAATTCTGGTGGCTGACATTCCCCATCGAGACAGACATGCAGTGTTTCATCCCTTGACATTTTCTTCCATGGCCATCTACTTTGGACTGACACCTCCATCAGACTTACTGGTACATGCTGCTGTGTTTCTCAAAGACTAACTTCAGCCAATTGCCTGGAGACTTTTTAGACCATGTCCCCTTGCCTGCAGGCTCTGCCCCAGAGGCAGAAAACTCCCCCTCCTTATTAGGTTATGCCCACAGAGGCATGAAGCACCCCAAGAGACAAGAGATGCCCACAGAGGCAGGAAACGCCCTTTGAGGCAAGAGATGCCCCCCAGAGGCATGAAGCGTCCCCAGAGGCAAAAAATGCCCTTTCGCCTGCTAGGCCTTGCCCTTTGAGGCAAGAAATATTCCTCTTGGCATCACACTGGTTATTGCTGCTCGCCTATTTTGTTTTCCATGTCTTATGCCAGTACTTTTGAAAATGCCTGTATGATATAGGTTTCTGTTCACCTCTACACTTCTATTCCCCTGACAGGGATGAAGCCTTTTACAGACATTGACCCAGTTATATATGGCCATAAATTAAGAGGGAGATGTTGGGAAATTGTCAGGATATGGTTGAGCTTGGAAGGGCTTGAGCCTGAGGGTTGTGTCAATCCTGTTAGTCTCTCTCTCTATGGAGAGGTTGAGCAAGGAGGGACAGTAGAACCCCAAAAGGTGTGCCTTTTATCAGTCTCCCTGCCTCACAAAGTGCCCCGCATTCCTGATACTATGGCAAATAGTTAAAAAGAAAGGGGGAGATGTTGGGTAGTATGCCAGCTCCCCCTGGCTTCTGCTTAACCAAGCCCCGGTATGCCTATATAGGGATTGGTTTGATCCCATTCAAAGCAGTCTATTTAAATCACTTTTACATTTACATAAAGCACCACACTCCCTCCAGGGCATTGGTGGTTTAGTGGTAGAATTCTCACCTACTCCGCCCCCTCTCCTTGTCATACCCTGATTTTCACCAGTCACTTTTTCTCTCCACCCTTTCTGCGTCACATCCTGTTCCCACCCTAATGGGCTAGTATATTTATAAGGACAAGATTGTTTGTAGTTTTTAGTTTAGTTTAGCTTAGCTCAGCTTAGATTGTGCTGTGTCCTGCATGAATAAAGAGATACTGCGTACAACCCAGCCATGAGTCCTGGGTCGTCTGTCTCCCGTCAATGAAGCTCAGCCAGACAGAAGTTACACTGTGAGATGGCCTAAATGTATTTTTAAAATATAAAAATAGAAATAACAGTAGTGGCTGTTGCAGGGTGATCGTTTACCAGGTAGAGAGCACACCTTACTAGGCAGGCTATATCAGATTCAATCCCCCTGTCACTCGGGGGAAGAATCGTGAGTGGGGAAGCTTCACAAGTAGTAGAGTTGTGATACCTCCCCCCCATCTGCCTCCTACTATCTATTTGGGGGAAAAAAACAAGTCCACCAGGAGTGATGGGACCATGGAGGGACAAGACCCTAGTGAAGTCCTAGTGACAAATTAATTAACTGGTTAATTAGTTAATAGGTACATAAACACAAGAACTGTGAGTGTTGCAATAACAGTATATTAGCAACAAAAATTCTCTTTTAAACATCTATGCATTTAAATAGTATTTTTGATATTGATATAAATATTATTGGTACTATTTTTAGGCTATTTTTAGCCTTGTGAAATGTCAAATTGACCTGATAATGTCATACTATTTTTGCCTTTTTTTTTTTTGTTTGGGAGACTTTATCAATTTTTGATCTTGGGATTTTTATTTCTTAATAGTTTGTATCATCTATATAAATATATCGATTCAATTTACTCCATACATTGCAGTAATACCTCTGAGACAAAAAGTATTCATTTGAAAAGAGTAACTATGATTTCTAGTTGCTAAACAACAGTAATTTGTTTAGAAATTATGTAAGATTAAAATAAGATTTGATTTGATAAAAAAAAGTCAGAGTTTAAAATTTTTCATTTTCAGAAACTAAATTGACCAACATTCTTATAAAATGCTTCTACCTTGAAGCCCAATTCATTTTTTTTGCCTCCAGGGTTATTTCTGGGGCTCCCAGTGACTGCACCATGAATCCAATGCACCTGGAGGCGATTTTTTCCCTTTTGTTGCCTTCATTGTTTAATGTTGGTGTGGTTATTATTGTTGTTGTTACTGATGTCTTTGGTATTGGATAGGACAGAGAGAAATCAAAAGAGGAGGGGAAGACAGAGAGGAAGAGAGAAAAACAGACACCTGCAGACTTGCTTCATGGCTTGTGAAGCGACTCCCCTGCAGGTGGAGTTCTGGGGGCTCCAATCGGTATCCTTAAGCTGATCCTTGCACTTTGCACCATGTGCACTTAACCCATAGTGCTACTGCCTGCCCCCCCAGCTTCAATTTTAACTTTCCAGTATTAATATGTATAAGAGAACTAGTTATATGTATTAGCATGCAGTTAAGATAGAAAGAATATAAGCTATACTTGGGGTTCCCTGGCCATGAGAAGTTCCTTCTCAGATTTCTAAAAATATTTTCAGTAGGAGAGAATTCAGTGGATGAGACGATGGGAACAGGCACCATGAGGAAATGGATCACTTCTACAGAAATATATATTATTTCACAGCGATCTAACCTCCTAGATAGACCTTAGACCAGGAAAAGCAGAAGAAAAGGGGAAAAAAAAAAATCTAAGAGTTGTGAACCATCCCTTCCTTGCTGTTATCATAAAAGAATTTGGAGAGAAAAGAAAAGAAAAAATAATCTTGCCCTGGAACATGATGGAGGTAATGAGGCATCAAGACCACTTACAGCTGAAAACATAATTGGCATATAAACACAGGAGAAGCTGGGTGATGGGAGGGAAAGACTTCTTTGTCTCACAGAGAGAGATGCCAATAAATTGTAACCCTTCTGTTGTGTGGAGTGTTGACTCTAAGAGTAAAATGGCTATTTTCTTCCCAAATAATGCACCCCTAGAGGATGAGGATTATTGCAGTATTTACTAGCTGGTAGCTTTAAGTGTTTTCAACTAATGTGAATAAATAATAATGAAGGAAGGGTGAAAGAACAGGAAGCAGATTACTCAGTAACAAGGGGAAAAGCTTGGATTTTAGACCTGATGGTATCTCCAAATGTTAGAGAAAAACTTAATAGATTTTTAGTGAGTCTGACACACTTACTTGAGAGCCTTTTAGGAACTCATTCATGAGTTTAAAGAAGTATAATGTAGCCATTACAAACTGTTTCCTTTGAATTTGAGCAAAAAACCCCAATACAAAACACAGATTTATTTTTTTAAAGGAATGGTCACAATTATCTGACACTTTTGAGAAATCAAAAACAAACGACAAAGTCATCATGAGAAAAAAATTTCAAAATTTCTTGGATTTATGTAAAGAAAATCTTCATTGTTTCGAGTGTTCAACTGGTGTACAGGGTTAAGATATATTTTTAGTTTACTTTTGAAACCTTTATTCTTTCTTCTCAAGCATTTTGAGTCAGCATTTATTATACCATTTTCCTCACAGGCAAGCAATAATTCATCTTTGTGGAAGTCAGAGGCATCTCATGTATTAATTAGCAAGCCTTACAGTGACTAGTGGATGGAGACAGGTTCCCATTGCTACTCAAACATAAATTGACTTCCAGGAAGTTACAAGGAATTTCTTACCTGATCTGTGTCCAGCCAAAGAATAGACTTTGCTTTCATCTGGCACTGAGAAGAAATAAGAAACACAGGTCAGACCTACTTGTAAATTAGTCAATGTTTGAAAAACAAATGAGTATAAAGTCGTAGTAAGTTTAATCCTTCACTGGATAAAATGTGAGATTGCCCCTCCCCAATCTACCTGAAGTATCTCCTTTCTATCAGTAGCTAAATATTTTTAAACAATCATTATAATATATATCTTGACTAGATTATCTATGAATATAATTTTTATTTTTAGTATTTTTTAACTGGGGGTGTTATTTCTATATGCACATTTATAGAAACTAAATTCAAGGAGCTGGAAATGTAAGATATGCTATAAACTTCTTTGAACTTAACAGCATTCAACAGTCCAATTCAACAGTCAAGAGTAGGACTTGTGTATATGATCACAATGGAGAAAAGGGAAATTGATTTATAATTATTTCTGATTACAATAAATAAAGTAAAACAAGAGCATTGGTGAGTTTATGACCAAGGAAACAAAAGGACAGTGGCTGTTGATAAATCGAAAACAAATGAGATGAATTCTATATTTTCTACCACTTATTGTCTGGAGAAAGTTTCCTTGATGCAGTGAAAGAACACAAGCAGTGCTCAATAATATTTCTGCTTGAAGATATGGACAGAGATGTCTGGGAAATCCAGGGCAGCTGGCATTTGTAGTATAGAGAGCCAGAGAGAAGTCATACAACACTATTTCCCAGGTTTACAAAACATATCTTCAAGTGTTGCGTTAAATTCTGATGGTCACATTGCAAAGAAGAAACTTCCTAATTCACAGTCATTAGTTAACATATGAAGGGCCTTAAACTAATAATAATAATAAAATTTTAATAAAAAGAAAAAAGAGAGAAGGCTCTTGCTTCAATAGTGGGAGAAGTTAACCCAAAATTAACTTAACTCTAAAGAAAATGAATTTTTGAAAAGACACAAATGACTAAAGCTAACACAAAGAGAAATAGCCATAATAATCCTATAATTATAGTGCTTTTTTTTTTCTCTTTTGTTGCCAGGAAGGTTATCACGTGGCTCAGTGCCTGCATCACAACTCTACTGCCACAGTGACCTTTTTTTTCCCTTTTCTATTAGAGACAGAGAAGTAGAAAGGGAGAGACTGGGAGTGATAAATTGAGATAACTGCAATGGGATTTTTCACCCTAATAAACCTTGTTCATTATTCAGCCATTGTCTTTGCTGACTTCTGGAACTCTGGTGCTTAGTGGTGAAAGCATGACAAGAAGACCTCTACTATTTCCCTAATATTACAAAGTCCTCCAGTGACTAGACACACTCCTCCTTGCTCTACCTAATACTTAGGTACTAATTAGGTACCTAATACTTGCTCTACCTAATACTAAATACTCAGTTCTGTTTCATTGATTTCACTGATTACTATCCATAGATATTCCTGCTCTCTTATCCTTTCAGCCATCTGTCTTCTAGATAACAGAAAACTAGGTCTTCATTTTTTCCTGATAACAAGTTACTGCTTAAAATCTTGTTAGAGTTTTCCTATTTCCACATGGAGATAGGTAAAGTCTGTTCATATCAGGCTCAAGTTGTGGGTCAAATTCTCTTTCTAGAGTTTAAGAAAATTGGTAGTGGTTTCCAAAGTTTAAATAGAAAACCAACAGGAGGTGATGATTATGAAATATAATGATAGTTAAATTCACTGAGTGTATGTACTACACAAGTTCAGCCCTATCCACTTTATAGGGAACAAGTAATTTAATCCTTACAATGTCTATCCTTACTTTACAAATAAACTGAGGTATACCTTATAAGCAGAGGAGTGAGAAATTAAACACAACACTACTAACCACTCTGACATACCTATAATAAAAACCACAGAAATGTTAAATTCAGTGAGGGTAGGGTAACTATAGAAAGCCAGGGTAACTATAGAAGGTTATCCAACAGACTTCCACCCTTGAGTCACTAAAGGTCCTGTGTCTGATCCTTGTCACTGGCATAATCCAGACAAAAGCAGAGCTCTGGGTAAAAACCAAGGGAGACTGTGCTGGGTTGCACCTGGTAAAGTGTGAACGTTATCATGCACAAGGAACAGGGCTCACTCTGCAAAAGGGAAGCTTCACGAATGGTGAAACAGGGCTGCGAGTGTATCTCTCCCTTCCTCTCTGCCCCCCCCCCCTCAATTTCTCTCTGTTTCTATCAACAAAAGGAAAAAAAAAAAAGGCTGTTGGGAACAGTAGATTCATTATATGCTGTGACCCAACAGGAGTTTGGGTCTATTAGCATACAGGACAAACAGAGAAGGGCAGGTATAAAGTACAGGACTTTGAGCAGGTCGCTTTTTTTGGCTGCTGCTGCTTCTCCTGGTCAGATGCATCTTGGTGAAGGTGTGCCAGGTATCCACCATGGATACTTCTCCTGAGGACTGAACACATGTGACTCTGCTACAACCATGAGCAACCTTTACCAGAGCTGATAATTGTTTATCTTATGGGACTAAACTTTTGATAACTATACTCAGACTTTGTGAACCTAGTGTACTCTTAACCCTTGATGATCGTTGCTTACTCTGCCTAAAACCTTGTATTGTTTAAACCAGTTCCCAGCTCCCTAATGTGAATCCTTTTATATGCTGCTACAGCCTCCACAAATCCCCTTTTAAGTTAAATTACAACAATTATATATGCACCAAACCCAGGGAATAACCCAGATGACCAAGAAAAAAAGACTCAATAACATGTACTAAATATAAACTAAATAGACACTTGAAAAACACCTATATGTTCAATATCTATCTATCTATCTATCTATCTATCTATCTATCTATCTATCTATCTATCTATCTATCCATCCATCCATCTATCTACCTATCTATCAATCTGTCTCCAGGGTTACTGCTGGGGCTTAGTGTCTGCACAGTGAATCAACTGCTTCTGGTTGCCATTATTTTTCCATTCTTCTTGTTGTTGCAGCTGGATAGGACAGAGAGAAATGGAGAGAGGAGGGGAAGACAGAGAGGGGGAGAGAAAGACAGACACCTGCAGACCTGCTTCACTACTTGTGAAGCAACCCCCTTGCAGGTGAGGAGCCGGGGGGATAGAATCAGGATCCTTGCTTAGGTCTTTGCACTTCACACTGTGTGCTTAACCTGGTGTGCTACTGCCCACCCCCAGCCCCAGAATTTTTCTTTTTTATATCACATGTTATAATGTAAATTACACACACTGCCAAGCTATATTTTTAATGACAGATTAATGGAAATTACTAGCACTGGTGAGTTTTATATATAACTTAATATGTTTGGAAATTTACAATTCTAATGATTCAAGCTAAAATATTCAGCTGCATTTCACACAGGAAAAATCTGAGTTATGATTTTGACTTGAAGCTTAATAGTTACATGCAATCTATTCTAACTTTTTTTTTTTTTTAAGAAAAAGACAGAGGCAGAAAGTCAAGGAGAGTAAGAGAGTTAGAGAGAGAGATTGAGAGAGAGACAGAGACTCATGAAAGTTAGGGCTTTACTTTTTTCTTCTGATATATCCCATTAAATCTAGGTCAATTTCAGTACTGCAATTCCCCAGTTATACTTAAACATGGTGCCATCTTAACTTTTGACAGAATACTGCCTATTATTCTCAGTAGAAACACTAATCATTATTTTAATTGAGAACTTGAAATTCTTTAGAACAGTAACATAAACTATTTTTTAAGTGTGGAAAAGCCAAGTGGGGTATAGGCATAAAAATCAGGGGTTTTTCTCCAAAGTATTCCCTGACATGGATGTCTATCTTTAGAGCAAAAGATAAATGTATAAATATAATAAAAGAGAAAGAGAACTATAGCGACTTAATTAATAGAATACATTTTATTTAAAAGGTTAAATCACGAACAATCATCTTTTATGCACATGCTTAGTGGTGGGAAGTAATTTAAATAACAGTAGCAAATGAGAAAATGAGGTAAAATTACACACACTACCAAGCTATTTTTTTTAAATGACAAGTGTTATAATTAATACGCAACTTCCTTTATAACTCACATTAGCTTGGAGCTCCTATATTAAATTGCCTCTTGGGGCTAGAGTTTAAATCTAGTCGTTTCACTGCATAATATTTAGATAGGACAGGGATTGGAATGGAAGCAATATGAATATGACAGGTGTGTCATTTTAAACAAAGAGCATATTTATAAGATATTGAAAAATGAGTAAACTGCCTGTGGGAAAGGCCTTCTATCCTAAAATGGTAAAGTGTCCAAAGCTTGGAGTAACAGAGAGTTGATGGAGCATGAAACAAAGTTTGGGGCAGGGGTGGATAGTATAATGGTTATGCAAACAGACTCTCATGCCTGAGGCTCCAAAGTTCCAGGTTCAATCCCCTGCACCACCATAAACCAGAGCTGAGCAGTGTTCTGGTAAAAAAAAAAAAAAAAAAAATTAGAAACAAAGAAACAAAGTTTCTAGTTCTGGTTCTGATGACAGATTGACTTTCTTTGCTTTTCTCTTTCCTTCTTTTCTTTCCTTCTTTCTTTTTCCTTTCCAGTTTCTAAAGCCTATTATATTATTTTTTCTTATTCTTCAACTTTACCACAGGTCTGACAAACTTGCTCTTAGCTATCTGAAAGGGATACTATGGTAATTAAAATATATTAATAAAATATTGACATGAAATTCATAGGTATTTTTATTATACCTGTTATTAAATATTTAAAGGGTTCTATAGACTTATCCCTCTTGAGATTCCTCTGGATTTACTTAGGTAATGGAATTTCTATACTAAGCTCATGCTTCCCCCGGCATTCAAGTCAAGATCAACAGCCATTATTGATCATAACGGGTGCTTCATAAAGAAGACATTTTGGCTAGAAAGTGTGTTCGTTTCCTGGCATGTTCTCTGCCTAGTAAAGACTTGCTCAGAAATCATAGCACTCTTCTGGCCTATGTTTCTTGTTTTCTTTATTGCAGACCTCTAGCTAAATGAGAACTGCTCAATGTCCATGATGCCTTTTTAAAAAAAAGTATGACTAAAGACAAGGTGTCTCTTGACTTAATTTCAACTAAATTCATTGTCAGAATTAAGAGGAACTATACTTACAAAAAATCTATCTGGGGGGGAGGTTCTGTGAAAATGATGGCACTCAGAGAATATATTAGAGGCAAACATTCAAGTACACATGATACTTACTTAGATTGGCTTCCCAGTAGGACACATTTAAATTAATATGGTGATCACTGAAAGTGTTTTGTTCTTTCATAAAGATTTCTGATATACTTCAAATGCCTTCTCACGGGGGGAAAACAACCCTCTGGCTTACTGATAGCACTTGATACCCATTCTATAATATAAGTGACTATTAGGGACTGCACTAGCTTACTACAAATTTGCAATACAGTGGCAGATTTGGGGAGTTAATGGGTGCCATATGCTCTCCTCATGCTGACAGAGACAGTATATTGCAGCATGTACAAACCTCTTTACATGAAATTTGCCAAGAGCTATAGTTATTCTATGTCAACACTATGTCATGAATGGGAAAAATGCTAATGTGTTCTGATTGCCACTACTTCATATTGAGATATACCTCCCCCCACACACACATTTTTAGGGAAAAATTCAGCACCACTCCTTTGCTGGTGAAACTTTCATTCTTCAAGTGCTCTTATGCAATGGCCCAGGTCTTACACCCAGGTATGCCCTTCAACGTGGAAATGTGGGCTCTCTATGTGGGGAACCACCTGTCAGCCCCCCCACCTTTATTAAGACAATGTAACACAAAGCAGCATACTACGATGTGATGCAATACATATCTGTCTTAGCTCTAGTTCATACAATTTTTAATTCCATTTCTTTGATATAATATAGATTTCAGTTTTAAAGATGAAGTTTGGAAGTACAGAAGTATGTTTTCTAGTAAGGTCATGAGTGCTTCTCTTTAAATTGTCTTGTAAGAAACCAAATATCATGCAATTTCTTGATAGTTAATTAGCTCCAAAAGTTGATTAATCTCCAAAAGTTGATTCTTCAGAACTTTAAAATAAAAGTGATCAGGACTGGGCTAAGTGTACATAGTATGAAGCACAAGGATCCCGGTTTCAGCCTCCGGCTCCCTTCCTGCAGGGGGGTTGCTTCACAAGCGGTGAAGCAGGTCTGCAGGTGTCTTCCTCTTTCAATTTATCTCTTTCCTATCTACCAACAACAGCAGCAGCAACAACAACAATGGAAAAAAAATATGGCCTCCAAAAGCAATGGATTTGTAGTGGAGATACCAAGCCCTAGCGATAACCCTGGAGACAGTAAATAAATAAATAAATAAAATTAATGCATAGTCAGTGCCCAAGAATTAGTTTTCCTTTTTCTATTGATCAACTGCTTTACCACTGACTGCTTTTCAGAATTTCTAAGGAATGCAAACCTTGCTCACATTGTAAATTCTCTCTTTATCAAACACAAACTATTATTTTGCTAGTTTACTCATTTTTTTATGTCACTGACTACTTGGTATATTGTGTCTTCTTAGAAGGGACTTGAAGAGTTTTGAGAACCATGAATTTTGATGTGCTGAAACATTCTTCCATTCCTTGAAAAAAACATGTCAAAAGGCTTGTGCTAAAATATGAGTTAGGGAATCAGTACAAGATAATGATGCAAATGTTCATCTTCACCAGATCACTTAGCAAACTATTCTTGAAACACTGTTACCCCTCGGGTGAGATATTGCTCTGACAATAAGCTAATCAGGATTAAACAGCTATGGAGTATTTTTCTAGCCAGGGTGCCACAGGATAAAAATGAGGACCTCAGTCTCTCATTATCATTGAACTATACACATATTCACAGCTTTTTAGTGTTCTGTTTAGAATGCCCCACTTCCCCCATGACTCCTTAGGAATGTCTGAACTTAAAATTATGAAAGGCCAGAACCTTTCATATGTATTTCTTCTAAATGTCTTTAACACATTAAAAATGTCCAAAAAGGACAAATGATCTTTTCATTTCTTTTGAATCTAATTAATAAACACTGTCTCACTCAAAAGGTGACGAACCATGAGGTCTAATGAGGATATATGCAAGCTAATAATAAATTGACACCATATGTTGTAATAAGTAGTATGGAAGAGGTAGAAAGATAAGGGAATATAGTGGAAGACATGAAAATGCAAAAAAAAAATAATTAGGGGTTTTAGATAGCAGATTATTTGAACCAAGTGACCTGGGAGGAGCAAAGATAACTTTAACACCTGGGATACCTTTTCTTTTTCCCTTTTGCCCTTCCCCCACTTTTTCCCCTTTTTTTCCTTTTGTCCCCCCTTTTTCCATTTTTCCCTATTTCCCTTTTCCCCCTTTCCCCCTTTTCCCTTTTCCCCTTTTCCCTTCCCTTCCCTTCCCTTCCCTTCCCTTCCCTTCCCTTCCCTTCCCTTCCCTTCCCTTCCCTTCCCTTCCCTTCCCTTCCCTTCCCTGCCCTTCCCTGCCCTTCTCTTCCCTTCCTTTCCCTTCTCTTCCCTTCTCTTCTCTCTCTCTCTTTTTTTTTTATGCCTCCAGGGTTATCGCTGGGGCTCGGTGCCTACACTATGAATACACTGTTCCTAGAGGCCATTTTCCCCATTTTTGTTGCACTTGTTGCTGTTATTATTATTGGATAGGACAGAGAGAAATCTAGAAGGGAGGGGATGACAGAGAGAGGGACAGACAGATAGACACCTGCAGACCTGCTTCACTGCTTGTAAAGCCATGCCCCCAACACACACACACACACACACACACACACACACACACACACACACACACACACACACACGTGGGGAGCTGGGAGGCTAGAAACAGGATCCTTACTCCAGTCTGTGCACTTTGTGCCATGTATGCTACCACCCACCCCCTACTGGGATAAGTTTTCCATGCAAGTAAATAGCATGGCAAGGGTCGATGAAGCCATCTTTTGATGTTCAAGAGATCTGGATTCCAACACTAATTACCTATGCAATTGCAGGTCAATTACTTAGTCTCTTCTCTTCCTTCTTTCTTCTGCTTATTCTTTCCTTTTACAGATTTAGGATCTCAAATGCACAGTTTACCACTGCAGACCATTTTTCATTCAGATAGATAGGTATAAACAGAGAAATAGGTACCAAGAGATCACTGCACCAAAACTTCTATTACCATAACAATACCCATATGGTGTCAGGGCTCAAACCTGAGTCAAGCACTTGGCATTGCCAGCACTCTACCTGGTGAGCTAACTCTCTGATCCTACTCAGTCTTTCTCAAGTTCCCTAAAATGTAAAAAATCCTCCCTACCTTATTGTATAAAAAAACTTGGGGGGGGGAATTGTCACGGGGGTATAACTATAGATTATGGTTTTACTTTGTGTTTCTCATTCTGATCTTGTTTCTTAAGTTCTGCACCATGAGTGAGATCATCCCATATTCATCCTTCTTTTCCTGGCTTATCTCACTTAATGTGATTATTTCAAGTTTTATCTAGGATGAGGTGAAGAAGGTGAATTCATCATTCTTTATAACTGAGTAGTATTATATTGTATATATATATATATATATATATATATATATATATATATATACCATAACTTTCTTAGCCACTCATCTGTTGCTGAAAATCTGGGTTACTTCCAGGTTTTGGCTATTGAAAATTGTGCTGCTATGAACACAGACATACACAGATCTTTTTGGATGGGTGTGTTTAATTCCTTAGGATATATATCCAGGAGAGAAATTGCAGGGTCATAGGTTAGGTCCATTTCTAGCCTCCTGAGAGTTCTCCATACTGCTCTCCACAGAGATTGGATCAATTTACATTCACACCAGCAGTCTGAAAGGGTTCCTTTATCCTGAAACTTCTCCAGTATTTGCTGTTACTATGCTTTCGATGAATGACATTCTCACAGGGGTGAAGTGGTATCTCACTGTTGTCTTTATTTGCATTTCTCTGTCACTAAGTGACTTGGAGCATATTTTTCATATGTCTGTTGGCCCTTCGGGTCTCTTCTTATTTGGTTATTCTGTTCATATCCTTTCCCCACTTTTGGATGGGGTTGTTTGTTTTATTGTTGCTGAATCTGGTGAATTCTTTGTATATTTTGGTTAGATGAAATATCTGATGTATGGCATGTAAAGATAATCTGTTTTGTAAGGATTATATTTGGGTGGTAGTATCTTTTGCTGTGCAGAAGCTTTTCAATTTGATGTAATCTTATTGCTTTATTTTTGTTTTTGTTTTCCTTGAGAATGAATTTGGATCATAAAACATCTAAAAGAGCTGGACTGGTTTGGTGAATTACATTAAAATAAAGGATTCTGGAGAAGGACAGGGTGCCGGGCTAGCATCACAGGCCAGAGAGATGACCCAGGAACCAAGATCATGGAGGTAGTAATACAAATCTTTATTCATGCGGGAGCCCCAGAGTTGGGCATGAGTGCAGGGGGTTAAGCCATGTGGAGCAAGCCTCAATGGCTGGCGTCTGCCTTCCAGTCTGCACACCTGACCTCCTCCAGGTCGGGACACAGAAGAGAGAGAAAGCAGAAACAGAAGTGGCTTTTATAGGATAAAAACCGGAAGTGGCAAGTCAGAAACAGAAATGGCTAGGAAAGGGGTGGAGAAAGGCAAAAGGCATGCTGGGAAGGTGGAAGCTTCCTTAGCAACTGTTGCAATGATTTTAGCCAGTGGGATTAATGTTACCCTGCAGGCAGGGCGGGTCTCTAGATAGAAAGAAGACAGATCAATGGGTGGGGACCTTTCAGGCAAAACAATGATTATGTAAATAGGCCATAGTATCAGCAAGGCAGGATGGTTAATGCCCAACACAGGGAGAGAGGTAGGGGAGCAGGGCTTTAAGTACCTGGTACTCAGTGACAGGCCTAATTTTAGGGGGTAAGAGTGTTTTGCAGATGCCTATCTTGGTGATATGAGAAATTGTATCCATGTGCCAACAACTGTACTGTAAACCATTAACCTCCTAATAATAAAATAAAGAAAAAATTATCATGGAGATTACCAGAAGCAGATACTATGAGTGGATTATGGCTGCCATGCAGAGATCCTGGACTCTAATACATCAGAAAAGTGTTTTTGAACTGGACTTGCAACTTCATGCTTCTATACAATATACAAATAATGCATATGGATCATTTTAATTTTAATAAAAATGCATCCATTATCATGCTAGACAAGCATGCTTTAAGAACCCATTCAAATGTTGTCTTCTCCAGTCTCTAGACTTCACTTAGAGGCCATGGTGAATTATGAATTTATCATTATAAACTGTGAATAATAATAACTCTGTATGGGTCAGTTTCACATTAAACTATGATCATCTTAAGGATGAGCTATGCTTTGCTTTTCCTTGCTATGTAGCTAGTAGTATTTCTTTTTTTTTTATTTTTTTTTTTAAATTTTTTTTTAATATTTTATTTTATTTATTCCCTTTTGTTGCCCTTGTTGTTTTATTGTTGTAGTTATTATTGTTGTTGTCGTCATTGTTGGATAGGACAGAGAGAAATGGAGAGAGGAGGGGAAGACAGAGAGGGGGAGAGAAAGATAGACACCTGCAGGCCTGCTTCACCACCTGTGAAGCAACTCCCCTGCAGGTGGGGAGCCGGGATTCGAACCGGGATCCTTATGCCGGTCCTTGTGCTTTGCGCCACCTGCGCTTAACCCGCTGCGCTACAGCCCGACTCCCTACTAGTAGTATTTCTTAGATACTCAATGTTTGATGAATGAATGCAACACATGTTAAAGGAAAGAGTACCCAACCCACTCAGCAAAGTTGTAAAAATGATTCAAATAACTACTAAAATGTACATGTAGTTATATGAATGATGTAACATAAATGTGTGTAAACAGTTTAGAATTCTTGTGGTGCAGTTCACAGAGAAGTTCTCAGCAGGGAAGGTACAGGAGATGACTGGAGTCTGATCTGGGAAGAAGACTAAATAAAGATGAAAAGTGGTAAGAAAGTTTAGAGTAAACATGGGTTCACTTATGTCTTGAATAGTAAAAATTGTGGAAAAATATTATTGGCCAACTAGTTATATTTTGTTGTTTTTAATAACTCAGTGATTGGCCATAGTTCTATCAGTTACTATTCATTTTGTCTTTCTGGCACTAATCTATTGCTCCTCAAATGGTAATGACTCTTGAAAGAACAGTTCATTAGTGACTAGTTGCCATTTTTTTAATCTGGTTTTTCAGATTTCATTAAATTTAGGAAGATACTGGTCATTATTTCTCCATATTCTTTAATGTTATTCCATTTGAGGAATCCAATCATTTATACTAAGGTCAGTTAAAGATTTTCATCAATCCACTCTTCATTTTTGTGTGTCTCTTTTTTATGTGTTTCTGTTTGCATAGTCCTAGTGATGATGCCTTCACACTTATTCGCTTTCTTCAGTGTCTAACCACATAAAGTGTTTTTCATCGTAGACAGTGAACTTTCCATTCACAGAAGTTTAATTTGTACCATTTCTATATCTGACATATAAATATAATTAAGAAGTTCAGTTTGGGGTTGGAGAGATAGCTCAGAGGTAGACTACAGATCTTGCAAACCTAGGGTTCCAGATTTGATGTCAGCACCATCTATACTAGATCTGAGCACTTCTCTGTTTGCTATCATCATAATAAAATACATACAAGTAAAATATTTTTAAGTTCAGTTTACCAAGTGTCCAAATATGTGAATACAGTCACAATATACTTTTACTTTTTTTTTTTTTGTCAATTCTAACATCAATGTCAACTTTAGTTTTAAGGACTGACTTTTCTGATGATGTTATATATTTGTGTCTCTTTGCATATATAATAAAGCTTTATTAGATGTCAGATATTGTGAATTTTACTCTGTTGGATGTTATATATTTTTACATTTTCATAAGTAGTTTTTTTTAAAAAATATTTATTTATTCCCTTTTGTTGCCCTTGTTGTTTTATTGTTGTAGTTATTATTGTTGTTGTTATTGATGTCATTGTTGTTGGATAGGACAGAGAGAAATGGAGAGAGAAGAGGAAGACAGAGAAGAGAAAAGAAAGATAGACACCTGCAGATCTGCTTCACCACTTGTGAAGCGACCCCCCTGCAGGTGGGGAGCCTGGGGCTTGAACTGGTACCCTTACTCCGGTCCTTGCGCTTTGCGCCACCTGCACTGTGCTACCCGCTGTGCTACCGCCTGACTCCCCACAAATAGGTTTTATGGCTTTAGGGTGTACAGGAACTGTTTGCAAAACACTTATCTTTTGGGATGCTATTTTTTTTTTAAATTCAAAGTTGCACGCTGCAACTTTTTTTTTTAATTTTAATATTTATTTAATTTATTTATTCCCTTTTGTTGCCCTTGTTGTTTTATTGTTGTAGTTATTATTGTTGTTGTCGTTGTTGGATAGGACAGAGAGAAATGGAGAGAGGAGGGGAAGACAGAGAGGAGGAGAGAAAGATAGACACCTGCAGACCTGCTTCACCGCCTGTGAAGCGACTCCCCTGCAGGTGGGGAGCCGGGGCTCGAACCGGGATCCTTATGCCGGTCCTTGTGCTTTGCGCCACCTGCGCTTAACCTGCTGCGCTACAGACCGACTCCCTGGGATGCTATTTTTAAGATAGGCAGGACTGTAGTATTTACTCTTGGCTGACAATGCCTTACTACAACATCACTGCTCTTACGCATATTCAATCCAATTCTCTGTTTTTTATGAAAGTCTTTTTAGTCTTGTTGCTGGGAATATATCCATTCCTTGTCCTATGTGAACACTGAACACTATTTCTTTGGGGAGTTACTTCTCCAGTGTTGGTAGTTTCTTCACATGTGTGCTGTGATCAGCATTCTGTGTTAAGACTCCAGGGAGATTCTCTTGAATATTTCTTTCTATGTTGGTATCTCTTCTCTGCTCTTCACACCCTGCTTTCTCTAAACTTTCATCTTTATCTCCTTAACTCAAGTACTGGAACCGTGATATGAGACTCATGGTAAACTTTATGTCATGACATACTATTATTTATATTTATCTATACTTTAAAAAATATATAGGAGTAGAATAGAAAAACAGTTGAGCCAGTTGGCTGAAAGGAAATTAGAAGGATTGTTCTGCTGTCCTGACAGCACATTATCTTCATCAGCTCTTGACCTGATACTGCATCTCCCCATCTCTAGTATCCATTTTTATAACCACTTCCAGAATAACCCATGATGATATCTTTCAAGTTAGTTGTCTACTCTACCCCCCAAACTTAATTCAATTCAACTGCACAGGAAAACATGCCTCCTTAGTCTAATATTCAAGGTTTGAACCCTTTTCCTTTTCACAATATACCCACCCCTCTAGTCACTTTTTACAAGCATAGAGTAATTCCTGTTTATCTATTTTTTTTTTCTTTTGTCTCATCTTCCCTACTATTGGGCAGAAATGCAGGGATATTGCTGGGCCTCATGGCTTGCACTACACATCCACTGCTCCTGGAGGCCATTTTTTCTATTTTTTTGTTAATGTTGTTGTCATTATTGCTATTGTTCAGTACAGAGAGAAATTAAGATAGGAGGGGAAGACAGACAGACACCTACAGGCCTGCTTCACCGCCTGTGAAGTGACCCCCTGCAGGTGGGGAGCTGGGGGCTCAAACCAGGATCCTTATGTCGGTTCTTATACTACCGTCCTGCTCCCCACTATGACCTTTTCTCCATTTCTGTCTCCTCCAGAAAAATACAGGATTGCCTCCAAGTATATACATCACTTTCTATTTGCAATATATACCTGTGTACATTTGGAGACATTCTTTTTTTTAAAATTATCTTTATTTACTTATTGGATAGAGGCAGTCAGAAATTGCGAGGGAAGGGGAGATATGGAAGGAGAGAGACAGAGAGACACCTGCAGCCCTGCTTCACCATTTGTGAAGCTTACCCCTGGGGGCTCAAACCTGGGTCCTTGCACACTGCAACTAGTGTGCCCAATGGAGACATTCTTAATGAAGACAATGAAAGCACTTTTCCTGTTTTTAAAAGGTAAATAAATACACAACACATAGGTCCTCAGGGATAACTGACATGGCTCTTTCCCCCTCCCCCCCCATGTACACACGAGAAAACTACATTTAAATTAAGGAGCATGATGGTTGAACAAGACTCTGGAGCCTGAGCTCCTTAAGTCCCAGATTCGATCCCAGAACCATCCTTAAGCCAGAGATAGGCAGTGCTCTGATCTTTGTATCTTTCTCTCTGTAATGAAATCATGTTACTAAAATCATATGGAAATGAGAGTGCCAAGTTATGCTATGTAACACATACCAAAAATTATTTTCTATTAAGGGATGAAACCACACTTCTCATTCTGTTATTTATAATGTACCTTCATTTTTTTATACCACCTGGTTATTCTATCTCTAATAGGAATAAAGGCAAAGTCGAAATTATTACCAACTTACATGTGTCAGAAGCCAGTCTAAGTGTTTCAACTGGTGTTCTCATTTAAGCCTCACACAAACTCCGTGAGTTGGACAGTGTCTTCAGCTGAGAGAGGAGGAGGTGAGGCTCAGTGGGGCTATGCCATAAAGTTAGCATTGGAACAGCTGGGATAAAAAGGGTCCCTACTTTTGAGGTGCAAATTCCTTTTTAGTGGGACTCCAAGAGGGAAGCTTTTGTTCATGGCTTTCCCATCAAGGACTCCAGATTCCACAAGTCACATACACCCAGTAAAGCAGAATTTCATAGCCTACTATGTGGAAGAGCACATACTGCCTCTTAGAGAGCATGAGAAATAGACTTGTCAGAAGTTGTTTTGAGTCTCATTCTCTAGGAAATAGCTACCACGGTAAGACTATGACTAGCTCAGATGGTGTCAGAGCAATGAAGAGAGAAATGAAAAAGAGATAAATATAAGTGAAAGCACAGGGAACGTATTGCTTGAACATAGAAATGCAGTAATAGTGAAAAACAAAGATGAATCCAGTGTGAGGTCTTGTGGCCGAGATGCTTATGTTAGAGGGAAGAGATGGTGATGGCGTAGGGACGTGGTCTAGGCACTGTAGCAGCAGCATGGAGTGCTCTGGGATGCACCACTTTCTTTTTCACCTCATCCCTCTTCCAGCATTTGAAGGCAACATAGGAAGACAGCATTCACTTAACTGACAGTCAAACTGGGCTATTGTTGGCTCCTAAATTGTAGAGTCAACTAAATATCTGAAGTCCTTTTTAGATTAACTGCAGCTAAGTTTGATCTTTGCCCCCTAAATATCTATGGAGAATTAATGGTTTGGCAAACATCACGTTAGGCAGTGGGATTGTGGAAGGGAACAAGACAACCCTGAGCCCTGCACCTGGAGTGTGGCTATCACACAACTAATGACAGTATGAGCAGTGTTAACAACTCATACAACAGCTTCCAGCATGCACTTTGATGGGCGTTATAACCCTCTGACTGATCTGGGGATTCTGTACTTACTCCTTACAGTTTATTTTCTCCAGAAAAGCTAGAACAACCATTTTATTGATTTTAAACATCAGTGGTATTTTAAACATAAGTGGCACATAAGAAATGTACTCTTGAAAAAAATTCGTTTTTACTAAATTGGGATAGAGATATGCATGGAGAGGAGAAAGAGAGAGAGAGAGGTTGAGAGAAAGAGAGAAATATTTGTGGTACTGCTTCAACATTCATGAAACTTCCCCTGGAGGGAGGAAAGGCTTGAACCCAGGACTTTATGCACTGTTTTTTTGTGTATGCTCACCCAGGTGTGACACCTCCTGGGCCCTTTTTTATTTTAAATTCATTCATTCGTTCATTCATTCACTCATTCACTTTTCAAATAGAGACAGGGAAGTAGACAGGCAGAGAGACCACAGTGCCAAAGCTCCTTTCAGTTTGATGACGGGTCAAGCTGGAACTTGGGTTGAGCACATGGGCAGGCAGCTTACTACGAAATTGATCTCTTTAGTCAGACCCTAGAGAAAACCCTTTAAGACAAAGAATACACCTGAACCAAAGCCGCTACGACAGTCTTTTGCTCAAAGCCTCTCAAAAGCTTGTAATTGCATTTAGAAACAAATTTGAAGGCTTATCTTAGCCTCTGAGTCATGCCTAGTCAGCCTTTCCAACCTTATTCTGCACAGTTCTCCACTTGTTGGATGTTCCTCACCCATTCCGGCTTCAGTGTGATTCTCAAATGTGCCGAGACTACCCTTCTTGAGGGAACTGCAATGTGATCTTCTCTCTTTAAAGTGCTTTTCTCTCAGGTATCCACAGGAATCACTGCCCATTCTTCTTTCACACCACCATATAGAATCATCCTCCTTGTCACCTGATCTAGTAAGGAAGGTCATTCCAACACTCATCCTGTGTGAATTTCACACTTCATCCTATGCGAATTTTCTTCAAAGCATTAATCACTTCCTGACATATCGCACTGGAATAAGAATATCATGTGCAGAACTAGATGGTGGCACAGATTGTGGTATATAAACACAATGGAATACTATGCAGCTATTAAGAACAATAAACCTACGTTCTTTGACCCATCTTGGATGGAGCTAGTAGAAATTATGTTAAGTGAGCTAAGTCAGAAAGATAAAGGTGAATATGGGATGATCCCACTCATAAACAGAAGTTGAGAAAGAATAACAGAAAGGGAAACTCAAAGCAGGATTTGACTAAATTTGGAGTAGGGCACCAAAGTAAAAACCCTGGGTTGATGGTGAGGGTAGATGTTCAGCCTTAAGGGGTGGGGGGGGGGGCAGGGGGAATGGGAGGGGACACAGTCTTTTGATGGTTGGAATGTGTTTATATACACTCCTAATAACTTGTCATATAAATCACTTTTTAATTAATGTGAGGGGAAAATTTATTGAATGCCTCAAACTTTTAAATCACAGACTGAGTCTTTTTAATGCATAGGCTGAGTCTTTGAAATGTTGACTCTCTTAAAAGCTTAAATCAGGGAGAATAGAAGCAACCGGTGGCATAGCTATATACAAATAATGTCAAAGGACATAAATTATGGTGATGTTCTGTATGATACAGAAAATCCTAACAAGGGGATATTTCAAAGTTAACCCAATTGTCAAATAATGTGATTATAGCAATAACTAACTATTGCCTTCTTAAACCCTAAGACAGCAGAAACCTTCACTTCCTCTATATAGCCTGTATTTCCCCCAGTCCTGGAACCTCTAGGGTGGGGCTCACTTTCCTGCATGCTACTCTCAAATCATACCAAATTATATTGCATCCACCAATCCCAACCTAATCAATGCAACGAGTACCACCTTATCATGCTTCACTTCAGACTGTGTCCAGAGAGGTCAGACATGGAATATCAAACCTTCAGCCTCATCACATGGGTGAGACCTTTCCTTTCATAGTATTCTCTAATTGAATTCCAGAAGGTTCACTTCTTTTTTTTTTTTATTTTTAAATTTTTTATTTAAGAAAGGATTAGTGAACAAAAGCATAAGGTAGGAGGGGTACAACTCCACACAATTCCCACCACCCAAGCCCCATAACCCACCCCCTCCAGAGGGATAGAGAAGGTTCACTTCTTATCAAAGTCCCCAAACCTAGATATAAACCAGGTCCTGTTCACATGTATCCATAAACTAGAGCAAAATATATACCTGAAAGCAAAAATACACAATAGTCTGTAGTGAGTCAACATAAAGTTCATAATGAAATAGTGTCTACTTAGACTTAGATGCCCTCCTCACCTACTTCCTATTACACTTCCTCAGTCACTCCAAAGCTAACCTTATCAAAGCAAGGACTGCAAAAGCTGAATAAGGGAAAGAGACTGGAATACTTTAATGATGACTCTTTAGTCACTATCAGGTCACCCCATCATCTAGGCCCCTTATCGGGGAGTCCTGAGATTCCTAATCAGACATGATAGGCCTAGACCTGAAATAAATCCCTCTCTCTATTGTTACTGGTCATTTCTTTTTTTTTTTTAATTTCTTTATTGGAGAATCAATGTTTTACATTTGACAATAAATACAATAGTTTGTACATGCATAACATTTCTCAGTTTTCCATATAAAAATAAAACCCCCACTAGGTCCTCTGTCATCCCTCTTGGACCTATATTCTCCCCCCCCCCAGAGTCTTTTACTTGGGTGCAATACACTAATTCCAGTTCAGGTTCTACTTATGTTTTCTCTTCTGATCTTTTTTTTCAACTTCTGCCTGAGAGTGAGATCATCCCATATTCATCCTTCTGTTTCTGACTTACTTCACTTAACACGAATTTTTCAAGGTCCATCCAAGATTGGCTGAAAACAGTGAAGTCACCATTTTTTATAGCTGAGTAGTATTCCACAACTTGCTCAGCCACTCATCTGTTGTTGGATATCTGGGCTGCTTCCGGGTTTTGACCATTACAAATTGTGCTACTAAGAACATATGTGTACACAGATCTTTTTGGATGGGTGTGTTGGGTTACTTAAGATATATCCCCAGGAGAAGAATTGCAGGATCATAGGGTAGGTCCATTTCTAGCCTTCTAAGTTACTGGTCATTTCTATCAGGAACAACACAATAGACCCCTTTGTGGGCCCTCATAGGACCTTGCACTCAACTTGAAAACAATGGTAGAGAATGTTCCATCTTCCGAAGGTAGGATGGATAACATACTCTATGCTACACCTGAGGAAGATGGGTCGATATTGGGGCAGCCTGGAATGTTCCTACTCATGACCACAGAATGTGAGCTCAAATCTAGATGGATGCAGAGGTCACATAGGCTCCTAAGCTGATTATGGGCCCCAGATCACATCAAATTGATGGGGTTTACAGTCAACAATATTTATACCCCTTCCCTATATTAGGGATCTACTCTCTTCCCTAATCCAGCTTTCTGGTCCTTTTTCTAGCTATTACATCATCTCCCCAGACAATAACTTGGATCCACCGGCATATCAGATTTCAGGCTCAGGGGGAAAAAAGATAAAGAAACAAGAAAAAAAAAATAGTATAGCCACAGGCCCTTTGGAATATAACTAAAATATGCCTACTAGCTATCTACAAAATGGAGGACCTTCCAGCCTTTAGGTCCATGATTGGTCGACAATTTGTTTGGCTTTGCATTTTAACTCCCTTTTCAACCACCAGGTTCCAGATGCTAGCATGATGCCAGCCAGACTTCCCTGGACAGACAATCCCACCAATGTGTCCTGGACTCCGCTTCTCCAGAGCCTTTTCCCACTAGGGAAAGAGAGAGACAGGCTGGGAGTATGGATAGATCTATCATGCCCATATTCAATGGGGAAGCAATTACAGAAGCCAGACCTTCAACCTTCTGCATCCCACAATGACCTTGGGTCCATACTCCCAGAGGGTTAAAGAATAGGAAAACTATCAGGGGAGGGGATGGGATATAGAATTCTGGCGATTGGAATTGTGTGGAGTTGTACTCCTTTTATCCTATGGTTTAGTCAGTGTTTCCTTTTTATAAATTAAAAAGTAAAAAAAAAAAAACAACATACATACACAAGGATGCAGGTTCAAGCCCTCAGACCCCACCTGCAGAGGGAAGCTTCACAAGCAGTGAACTAATGCTGCAGATGTCTCTCCTTCTCCCTCTCTGTTCCCTTCTCTCTCAATTTCTGTAATTATCCAAAATAAATAAATAAAAATGTTTCTAGAAATAATGTCTCATGCACTGATTCATTATGCTCATGATTTTGTCCCCAGGGTCTATAATGGTGCCTAGTATGCTGCAGGTACTCAACAAGTATTTGTGAAATGAAAGAATAGTTATCAGAAAATCATGAAAATAGGTGATAAAGAGACTAAATCCTGTTGATGGACTGGGATTTCCAGATAGCTTTGAGGCTTGGAGTTACACTGAGAAACACGAAGATGATGATTTCAACAGGCAAAATGTGAGAACCTTCAAACAGGCCCCCACGAATAGAAACCAAACATCTTTCATTCAGCTGGAATTCTCAGTAAGAGAGAGACACTGTGGAGGGATAGGTGGTGGAGTGAAGATGAGGCCAGTCATGGAGAATCTCAAAACCTCATTAATGAATTCTGTCTTTATCCCCAGGGTAAAGGGATGCAATAAAGGGATTTACAGCAAGGAAGTGACATGATCGGATTTGTGTTTTCTAAAGATCACACAGGCTGCAGCATGGAAAATGAATTGGATGGAAATAAGACAGGAGGCAGTTGCTGCTTCTTCATTTTTTCTGAACCCACGTGCAGGAATTTACATTTATCACTATTAAGTTTAATCTTCTGAATAGTGGGCCACTAGTTCTCCCTGTTGAGATATTTTTGAACCATGATTCTGTCATCCAGCGCCTTAGCTGGCCCAACAAGCTGAGTGTCACCTACACATTAGACAAATCTACCGTATCCAAATCATGTCCACTGCTTGTATTACTGCATACTTGCTCTCTTCATAGCACTTTTGCTTGTGCTAGAGAGGGCGTGTTTGCCAACTGGAAACAGTCTCTCATCACTCAATGGTATTTCGTTCTTTCTTTCTCCTTCCTTGTTTCCTTTCTTCCTACTTCCCTTCTTCTTCAGATGCTAAGTGATACATAGTATCATTCCCTTTTATCATTATTATTTTTAACAATTTTTAAATGTTATTTACTTATTATTAGATATAGAGGCAAATTAAGAGGCGAGAAGCAGATAGAGAGGAAGAGAGACAGAGAGACACTTGCAGATCTGTTTCACCGTTCATGAAGCATCCCCAGGTCTTTGAGCACTGTAATGTGTGTGCTTAACCAGGTGTGCCACCACCCAGCCCCCCTCAACAGTATTTCTTATGGAAAAGTTAACTGGTCAAGCCTAGAAATCAAATATCACCTTCAGTAAACTATGTAGCTCATTACACTGAACTATTACTACTCATCAGAATCAAGTAAGGCAAGGTACTCAGGGCTTTCATGTGCATGTCCCCTAGAGCTTACAGACTTTACACTGAGACTGAAACCCAGTTTACTCTTGCATGGATTACTTTTGGCACCTGGTTTCTGGCTGTGGGTAGCATAACTGCTTCTGTTCTTAGCTACCATAAATACTATCAGAAGATTTCTCTTCTGGTGTGAATTGAAGTATCCCAGAATCTACTATCGTCTGTTTAATATGCAAACTGTGCAAAGCCAGGGCTTAGAAGTATGAAACAGATTTTGAAAAGTTGTAAAACAGACTCCCTGTTTATTAGAGGATACGAACTCTGGAGGTTTATGTGCTGTTTCTCCAATTCTGGGCAGGCAACTATTCACTTCAATGGGATGTGCACAGTTATGTACATACTTACGTGAACTCCTCTGGTACTTTATACTCATCATTTAGGTGAACTTATTTAAATAAGTCTATTTTGAAGAATAGGCAATTACACATACATATTAAATACCTGCTATCTTTTTTTTTTTTTTTTTGGAAGGCACTGCATTTTATATTACAGATCTTGAACATGATTTAGAGAAAAGGAAAAAGAAAACTTCTAGACTCAAAGTTCAAAGTGAACTCACAGGTAGCATTTTTTAAAATAAAATCTTTTTCCTTTGATTAGGAATTTCTTGCAGGTCTCCAAAGACGCTGATGAAGACAGAGAGGAAAAGCAATGGTTGTGCACTGTCCTATCCTCCCTACCACGGTGCTTACATGTAATCCAAGTTCTGGTTGTAATAACTGAGATCATACACATGAGTGAGCACATACATTTGTGCGTGCATGTGTGTGTGCCTGTGCTGTCACTGGGGATTTTTCAGAGAGAGAAACAGAGACAGAGTAGGGACTGGGGGGGGGGGGTTGGGGGAAAACAGCACAGCCCCAAAATGTCTCCTAATGTAGTGGAGGCAAGGCTCAAACACGGTAACACAGATGGCAAAGCAGCTACACTATCCAAATGAGCTACTTTCCTGATACTGAAAAATAATATTTAAAAAAAAATCATTTAAAATTACTTGGATACCACCAGTTGTTTCTGTACCCCCTGGAATAAGCTTTTAAAAGATTTAATATTTCAGAGAACATGTCATTATTAGAAATGTATTACTACTGTTAAAATTCAACCTGGTTTGAGGTTTTAAGTGCTTAGACAGAAGGGACATATACTCAGCCTATGGTGTGTGCATCAAAAAGTTTGAGACATTCTATCCATTTTTCCCCTCTCATATTAATTAAATGGTAATTTATGAGACTGTAGGTTAATAGGAGTGTATATTAGCACCATTCCCATCATCAAAGGACTGTGTCCCTGCCCCCCACCCCCACTCACCCCAGTGAAGCTGAACATCTACTCTCAGCCTCCACCCAGAGATTTTTACTTTGGTGCCATACTCCAAACTCAGTCAGACTCTGCTTTGAGTTTCCCTTTCTTTTCTTCTTTCCCAACTTCTGTTTATGAGTGGGATCACCCCATATTTATCTTTGTCTTTCTGACTTATCTCTCAGAACATAATTCCTTCTAGCTCCATTCAAGATGGGTCAGAGAAGGTGGGTTCATTGTTTTAATAGTTGTGTAATATTCCATTGTGTATATATACCACAGCTTTCTCAGCCACTCATCTGTTGTTGGAAAACTGGTTTGCTTCCAGGTTTTAGCTATTACGAATTATGCTGCTATGAACATAGGTGTACACACATCTTTATAAGATACAGCTATATGTAAA
Source organism: Erinaceus europaeus (assembly GCF_950295315.1). NCBI lineage: Eukaryota > Metazoa > Chordata > Mammalia > Eulipotyphla > Erinaceidae > Erinaceus > Erinaceus europaeus. The sequence goes on from NC_080168.1 coordinate 29,275,067, forward strand.
TAGCATAAAAGAACATAAAATATGGTGAGGTCTTGCATGATACAACAAATGCTAACAAAAGGATTTTCAAAGTTAACCCAATTGCCAAATAATTTGGTTATAGCAATAACTATCTATTGTCTCTTTAAAGCCTTAAGATAGCAAGAACCTTCTTCTTTCTCTATAAAATCCATATTTTCCCCAGGCCTGGAACCTTAAGGGTGGGGCTCACTTTCCCACATGATTCTCTCAATTCATACCAACTGATACTGCATCTGTTGATCCCAGCCTAAGCAAAGCAACCAGTACCACCTCCACATTTTACACTTCAGACTGAGTCCAGAGAAGTCAAGGCTTGGAATGTCAAACCTCAGCTTCATTACTTGGTGAGACCTTTCCTAGCTCATAGACTCCTTAATTCCATTTCAGGTGGTGCACTTCTTAACAAAATCTCAAAACCCAGATATAGACCAGGGCCCAAGAGGTAGGGCATATGTACATGTATCCATTAAGTTAGGGGAAAATATATACCTTAAAGCAAAAGTGCACAATAGTTTGCAATGACTCAATAAATGAAGCAAGCAAGTAGAAAGACCTAAAAAGACAACTTAAAGTACCTAATGAAACAGTTTCTTCTTAGACCTAGATACCCTCCCAACCCACCTCCCATTACATGTCCCTCAATCACTCCAAAGCTAACCTTGTCAGACAAAGGAAGGACTACACAAGCTGTTTACAGGCAAGAAACTGGCATACTTTAATGATAACTCTTTTGTCACTACTAGGGCACCCCATCACCTGGGACCAAATTCAGGGAGTCCTGGGGTTCCCACACAGACATGATGAGCCTATACCTCTAACAGATCCTCTCACCACTATCACTGGTTATCTCCATCAGGAACAACATAATGGAACCTCTTTGTGGGCCCCTATAGGACCTTGCCCTCAATGTGGATCAACAATGATGGTAGGGAATGTTCCATTCTCTGAAGGGGGCTGGCTTGGACAACATACTCGACCTACTACCTGAGGAAGATGGGTCCTAAAATTAGTGCAGCCTAGAATGTTCCTAGCCATGACCACAGAATGCGAGCTCAGACCTACAGGGATGCAGAGGTTGCATAGGCTCTTGTGCTGAATATAGGCCCCAGATCAAATCGATGGGGTTTATAGTTAACAATATTTATATACTTTCCCTAGATTTGGGAGCTACTCTCTTCCCTGATCCAGCTTTCTAGCCCTTTTTCCAATTATGACACCATCTCCCCAGACAATAACCTTGGTCCATATTAGATGTGAGGCTTAGGCAAAAACTAGTAAAGTCATGGCCCCCTTGGAATATAGCTAAAAATAGACCTACTAGCTTTTTCCAAAATGGAGATCCCAAATCCTCAGCTGTACTATTCTTGCCTTTAGGTTCATGGTTAGTCAACAATTTGTTCTGCATTATATCTTAACTCTTTTTCAGTCAGCAGGTTACAAATGCTACCATGTTGCCAACCTGACTTCCCTGGGCAGGTGACCCCACCATTCTGTCCTGGAACCCTGCCTCCCCAGATCCCTACTCACTAGGGAGAGAGACAGAGAGACAGGCTGGGAATATGGATTGACCTGCAAATGCCCATGTTCAGCGGGGAAGCAATTATAGAAGCCAGACTTTCTACCTCTGCAGCCCATAATGATCCCAGGTCCATGCTCCCAGAAGGATAAAGAATAGGGAAGCTATCAAGGAAGGGGATTGGATGCAGAGTTCTGCACCTGCATTGTGTGGAAATGTACTCCTCTTATGCTACAGTCTTGTCAATATTTTCATTTTATAAATAAAAATTGATAAAAATATAAAAAATTAAAAATTTTATTTCTTTAAACAAGAAATAAAATAAAATTACTTAGATACAAGTTACTTAAATAGCATTGACTGACTTTTTATTAATCTTGTGCATACATAGGAATTCCTGCAAACTAGAAAAAATTAAATACAAGCTGTTTTCAAATGTAATGCTATTTTTAAATGAATTATAAACATGATAATTAATTAAGTTGGCATTGGGTTACATTTTAGTGATAAACATTCATTAATGTCAAATTTCTGGCTTAATGTTCATAATTTATAGCCAATTTTTTTCATGTCTAACATACTTTGGTAGGTCCTTGTAAAGCTCATAGACTCTAGGTCATATGCCTATGGTGTTTAATAATTAAAAACAAAATTCTTGTCTGCTTCTAGCAGAAAAAAATCTTTCAGCAATTCAGGACACAAAAACTGAAATTAAAACCAATGTATTAGGGCTACTGAGGAGGAAATAAAATTGTTCTTGTTATTGTTTTATATTTTTATTTATTTATTTATTTTTGCTTCAGGGCTATTGCTGGGGCTCAGTGCCTACACTATGAATCCGCTCCTGGAGACTATTTTTTTTCCCTTTTGTTGCCCTTGTTGTTTATCATTGTTGTTATTGTTACTGTTGTCATTGTTGGGTAGGATAGAGAGAAATTGAGAGAGGAAGGGAAGACAGACAGGGGAGAGAAAAATAGACACCTGCAGACCCGCTTCACAGCTTGTGAAGCGACACTCCCCTGCAGGTAGGGAGCCAGGGCTTGAACCGGGATCCTTGAGCTGGTCCTTGAGCTTTGCACCATGTATGCAAAACTCGCTGTGCTACCGCCTGGCCTCCCGTTACTTCCTTTCTAAGGATCCAAGAAATTGATAATAGAATAAGAGTCCCTAAAGACTAATATTCTAAAGCACAGAACTACTGCCCGCATTAGATTCTTTGCACTTCTGTGTACATAGAAATGACCTGAACTCATCACCTTACAAGGATACTTATGGCAGGCATTGCAGGCCGGCTGATCCAGTGTCATTAATGACAGTGTTATACCTGATTTTCCAGAAGGTACGCCAAGTGACATAGTCCTGATCAATGGGATGAAAGTAGAAATTTTCGGAGCAGCTCTACTCAGACAACAATGAATTTGCTGATATAAAGGGAAGAATGGCTACATACCCTTTTCCCTTCTGTATCCCCATTCCTCTGTTTGTTTTTGCCTAGAACACGTAAAAGGTCAGTTAAGGAGCCAGGCGGTAGCATACTCAGATAAGCACACATATTACTAAGGGGAAGAACTGAGGATTGAGCCCCTGTTCCCCACCTGCAGGATGTCTACTTCAGAAGTGGTGAAGCAGGTCTGTAGGTGTTTATTTTCCTGTCCTCTCTCAGCTTCTTTCTGTCCTATCTAATAAAATTAAAAAATTAAAAAATTAGGACCAAAAAAAAGGGGGGGAAAGTGGCTGTTGAGATTGGTGCATTTGCAGTGCCGGGCAACCCAGTCCCAGCAATAACACTGGTGGCAATAAAAAATAATAAATAAATAAATTTAAGACATGCCAGCTACCATGTGGACACTGAAGTAAGAAATATGACATCAGAAATCCAAAAATGCACAGTGGAAAAGAAAAGGATCCTGTCGGGGATCTGGCAGTAGCACAGCGGGTTAAGTGCACCTGGAACAAAGCACAAGGACCCAAGTAAGGATCCTGGTTTGAGCCCAGGGCTCCGCACCTGCAAGGGCGGGGGTTGCTTCAAAAGCGGTGAAACAGGTCTGCAGGTTTCTATCTTTCTCTCCCCCTCTGTCTCCCCTCCTCTCTCCATTTCTCTGTCCTATCCAACAACAAGGACATCAATAACAACAACAATAATAACTACAACAAGGATAAAACAACAAGGGCAACAAAAGAGGGGAAAATAGCCTCCAGAAGCAGTGGATTCATGGTGTAAGCACACAGCCCCAGCAAAAACCCTGAAGGCAAGAAAAAAAGGAAAAGAAAAGAAAAGAAAAGAAAAGAAAAGAAAAGAAAAGAAAAGAAAAGAAAAGAAAAGAAAAAAGGATCCTGTCTTTACTGACTTTACTGAGAAATTCAATTGGCCTTAAATGGGATTTAGATCATTTAATGACAAATTACTCCACACCACACCATTGTTGATGGAGTTCTCTGAGCAGTGCATCAACCGTATTCCCATTTAATATTCTACCTAGCAAGCAGAGTTATTATGTGTCATCTTGAGATTGGTAACAAGCATATTATTTGCTTATAAATGTCTGTATCCTTTCTTTCCAATGATAGCTGTCAAAGCTATGAAGTTCACCAATACAGTTACTTTGTATTGTACAAATACAATACTTCACCAATACTTCCTTTGTCCTTTTATGCAGTTAAATATTTCCATTTCTATCTCAGAAATCATGGCCTTTTTATAAAATTATATTTTAATATTATTTGAATGTGACCAATTTTTTATTCTAACTATAAATGGAATACACATGTGTTAGAACATAATATAAAGATTTATTCTAGCAACTTTCACTAAACACCAGTGTAAGGATAGAGTGGTGAAACACCCAGAAGAGCAAATCTCCAGCCACAATATTCTAGCCTTTAGGTTCATGATTAGTCAAAAAGTTGCTCTGCTTTCTATCTTAACTCTTTTTAGCCACCAGGTTCCAAATGATACCATGATGCCAACCTGACTTCCCAGGGCAGATGACCTCACTAATGTGTCCTGGAGATTCCCCAGAGCCCTTCCCCACTAGGAAAAGAGAGACACAGGCTGTGAGTATGGATCAACCTGTAAATATCCATGTTCAGCGGAGAAGCAGTTACAGAAGCCAGACCTCCCACCTTCTGCACCCCATAATGACCCTGGTCTATACTCCCAGAGGGTTAAAGTATAGGAAAACTAGGGAGTTTGGTGGTAGTGCAACGGGTTAAGAGCAGGAGGCACAAAGCACAAGGACCAGCATAAGGATCCCAGTTCGAGCCACCGGCTTCCCACCTGCAGGGGAGTCGCTTAACAAGTGGTGAGGCAGGTCTGCAGGTGTCTCTCTCACCCTCTTTGTCTTCCCCTCCTTTCTCCATTTCTCTCTGTCCTATCCAACAACGATGACATTAATAACTACAACAATAACTACAAAAATAGAACAACAAGGGCAATGAAAGGGAATAATAATAATAATAAAGAATAGGAAAGCTATCAGGAGAGGAGACTGGATATGGAGTTCAGATAGTGGGAATTGTACCACTCTTAGCCTATGATCTTCTCAGTGTTCCCATTTTATGAATAAAAACTTAAAAAAAAAAGGAAATTACCGTACTCAACAATTCATGTTCAAGTCCCTGGTCCCCCACTGCAGGGGGTGGGGAGGAATGTGCAGTGGCACAGTGCTGCAGGTATCTCTCCTCCTCTCCTTCTCTTCCCTACTCTCTCTCTCTCTCTCTCATTGAAATACCACTGTGAGCAGTAGTATCTTCTTCCAATGGAAAGCAATAACAAAAAAAGCTAATGCAGAAATTTGCCAGTTTCCTTCATTATTTATATATGTGCACACATATATACATGCATAAATAATTGTATATTCTCTTCAACAGATGGTTTATTACCATTTTATTTCCTTAAAAAGACAAAATTTTTTATTGACTGTATAATACTCTTATTTTCCCATTAATTTAATAGCCTACAATTTCATTAACCGACTAATTGCTAAAAAAAAAAGTTAAGTTTACTCTAGTGAAAAAAATCTTTAGATGCAAATGTCTGACTTTTAAAAGGCAATACTCTGAACTGAAATTACTGGGTAAAGGATGATGGCCACAATAAGGTGTCTTATTGGTTTTGTACAATAGTCACATCGTCTTGCAGTGAGGTAGCATCAATTTAAACTCCTGAGAATAAACAAAAACTAAAAAGTCCCCCCCAAACACATATGTCAATGCTAAAACCTATGTTTCAGCATTTGCTATTGTTTCCCAATATAATCGCTCCATTTCCTTAATCAATTTTGAAATTGAATGCACTTTGTATCTATTAGAAAATTTAATTTCTTTGCTCTTTTGTGAACTGTCTGGTCTTGCATTTTTGCAACTTTATATGGATATTTAATTTACAATAATTAACAGTCCTTATAATCAGTGATTTTAATCATTTGTCATCATTTCATAATTATTTCCTTTTACTCTTGAACATCAACATATATATGAATGCTATGGAGTTATTATTAAAGCAGTGTCTCTTAATCCTACTTTAACAGTATTGTAGTTTCCAGATTAATTAAAATTTCAAGATTTTGCTGGATTATGAAAGAGATCATATAATCCAAAGTAAGGTCCTAGTCTTGGGCATATTATCCCTACTAGATATCTTCTCCACATTAATGAAAAAAATAGTTTCTCTAAATAGTTCTTCCATACTAGTATCTTATTTTCACAATAGACCTTCTAAAGCATAGTTAGAAAGTACATGGTAATGACATACTAAACATCTGTTTAAAACTATCAATTTCTCTTAAAGATATGATATTCCCAATTCATCAATGATGTAACATGTCATCACTTTTGCCAGAGGGGTGGGCAATTACGTTGAGCTGTCTTTAGAAATTCTTGCCCTTAATGACCTTGGAACCACACATTTAATATAACAGCATCTCTAAATTATAGTTTGATTATAGATAAACCCTTTAGGTGAGTTATTTTTTTTAAAGGAGCTCGAAATATAAAGGATTCACTAATTTTAATTTACATGTCTAGTAATACCGAAAAGCTATGAGGCAGGACATTGTGCAAATCAGGTTAAAGGAACAGGCCTTTTAAAGTTACTCAGTTTTTCTTAGTACTTGAGGCTAAATTAAATTGTACTTGTATTAATAAATTATTTGACTAGACCTAAATACAAAAATTGCTTTATGGTTAAAAATATCCATCAGTTATGAAGTTGCAGTGCCTGAACATCTAAGCCATGAAGAGTATTTTCAATTTATTTAGTCAGTCATGTTATTTGATTCAGGAATTTTTTTTTTCTGTTACCACTTTGGAATATTTGTCATGATGACTAATACAATATGATTCAAGTTGAATAAAATCTTGAATATTCAGCTTGCAAACTATTTTTTTCACAACTCACATGTGATCAAATTGCTGTATACTAATGTAATTTAATTTCATGTTGCTGCAGGTAAGAGCAAGAAGTTCAAGCATGTTTTGAATATAATTCCCATGGCACTAGGTTTAAGCACAGACAATAGTATTCTTTTGCAAAAATAGTTACTGAAAATGGGATTTGTAATTAAGAAACATGGAGATATTGTATACAGAAATATTTAACTTCAACTTTTCCTAATTGTGTAGACAAGAGAAAAATAACTACAAATTAAAACTAGACAATATATATGTGTGTGTATGTGTGTGTTTAAAATACAACAAAAGGAAAATGATATTATAAAGGATAAAAAGATGTCAGTGATGGAAGACTGGAAGGGCCACATATAATCTGATGTAATTAACCCTCTCTAGCAGTACAAGTGAATTCACATGATCTAAATCAATTATGTCAAGTGATTACCTAATTTATTCATAGATTCCTTCAATTAGGAAATAAAGCACAGAATCCTTTTCTCCAAGTTTTAAATAACTGCTTTCATTCTTTATGTAACACAATGAAGGGCCTTGCTCATTTGTATTTCCTTCATTTGACTCTTTATTTAAATCTGCTTATTTTTCATGGAACTTTCTGAAACATCCTTAAGTGAACAAAACTAGTTTGGGTACATAAACATGAGAACAGAATGCTATATTCAGCCGTTTTCTCATATATCTTTATTCCTATTCTATGATGCTACCCAACCAAACATTTATATGCATTTTATTAATTTATTCTTTAATTATATGTTTGCAGTCTCTCTCTCTCTCTTTTTTTTTTTGTTTGCTTCTACGGTTATTGCTGAGGTTCACTACCAGCATTATAAATCCACTGTTCCTGGTGGCCACTTTTCATTTTATCAGATAGGGCTGAGAGAAATTGAGAGAGGAGGGAGGGAGAGAGAAAGATAGACACCTGCAGACCTGCTTCACCACTTGTGAAGTGTCCCCCCCCTTGCAGGTGAGGAGCTGGGGGGCTTGAGGTGGGATTCTTGGGCAGGTCCCTCAGCTCAGTATTGTGTTATGTCTGCACTTTTACTCAGTAATTTTATTCAGTCTTTCGATACAGAAATGGCAAACCTGTCTACTCAGTAATATCAGTCAAATTGATTATTTGAACCAACTTGTTTCTGAGACTGCAGTCAGACTGCTCTAACACTATCCACTATACCATTCATATTAGAGTTACTGAGCACCTACACTGGTGAAGGGGTACCAAAGAAGTAAGTTATGATCCTGGAGGGACTTGTGATTTGATTGTAATAGGAAAAAAAAAAAAAAAGCTCACCCAGTATGTACCTCAAAAAGAATTTAGTCTATGATCAGACCACCCTGAACATTCCTGACGTCAGAAGAGAATGCTTAGCTTTGTGCCGATGTTAAAGGTATAATGGCAATTGTGTTAGCGATCAGAAGAAGACTTGGGGAAAATTATGACAGCCCCCTGGCAGAGGTAAGACTTTAGTGAGTCCTGAATAGAAAACAGAGTTTAAATAAGTGAAAGGAGGGGCCAGATGGTGCTGCATTAGGTTAAGGTCCCCACCTGCAGCTAAAAAGCTTCACAAGTGGCGAAGCAGTGCTGCCAGTGTGTTTCTCCCTCTACCTTCCCCTTACCTCTCAATTTCTTTATGTCTCTATTAAAAAATAAGTATGTAAAATATTAAAAGAAAAAAGAGAAGCCAGGTCATCTGCTTTTAGAGTTAAAATGGAGAATATATGATGTCTCAATTGAAACAGAAAAGCCTAGTGGATTGCATTCCAGGAGATAAACTTAGAAGTGCCTAAATTCAAATATTTGCCCCACCTGTTACTAGTTGTGATATAGTCAAGTCCTGGTGACATCATCTGTGAAATATCAGTGGAATTGCTTTTCAAAAAGCAAGGATAGTATTGAACAAACTTTCAGAAAACATTATCTACTAAGATTACAGTGACTACTGTTGGTTTCCCTTCTTCACACTCTAGATTCATAGGCATTGTTATAGCACTGAATGTTGAAACCAAGGAGTTTGATCTTTTCATAGTCTATCAAAGAAAAACACAATGGTTAGAAATCACTAACTAGTCAGTAATGTATTAGAGGTTGTTTTATCACACATGTGCTATTATTTCTGGGGCAAACTGCATGCAGGGAGTCAGTCTGTCATCTTAGTGCATGGTTAATACATGCTTAGTTACAGCCTTGTTTGTTCATGCTACTCTGCAGTTCATTCCTACTTATTTAGTGGCTGTGGACACTTCTCCACCCTGGAGAGTCTCTATCAGGTTGCATCCTGCTTCACAACATTGCTCCCTCCACATGTCTCAGCTTGTTGGCAATTGTTTCCTCACCCGACCTCAGCTGTTGCACATCATCTTTACAGCTCACAAACACATCTTCTCCTTGCCAAGAACGTTCCTCAGAGCACTAATCCTAAGAGATAGTCTGTACTCAAGATTTCCACAATCAAATGAGTTTGGGAAAAACTACATATATTAACCTTGAAGACTTGTGGAGACTCCTAGAAGCCTGGTGTTGTACAGAAAAACACACTAAACTTTGTGAACTATCTTGCATTCAAGAAGAGTGTCTATTTTCCAAACTTATTTGACCATCCTTTATTGTCTTTTTCAAGCCACTACTAATACAATCTATTAAGTTTCAATTAGACTACCATATCATCTATACTGTATCATCTATACTATCATTGGGTAGAGGTCCTACTTCTCATTTCTTCTAAATAGTAGAAACCAAGTGGGTATTGAAATCTTAGCCTTCCCAGTCATGATCCTCCTATTCCCAATTTATAGAAGCCTATGTGTGCTATGCAGGATATCTTTCCAATGCCTTTATTCACATATTTTATGCAGATCCCTAACCTCTCACATGTTGTTCATGAGAATAAAAGTGATTTATAAAGTTACAAATCACAAAGTGATTTATAAAGATAAGATATTGGCATCAGTTGTCATCAATGTTTTTGCTATTTACACTACTACCATGCACAGAGGACTCACTGAATAAATATTTCTTTTATGAATGAAGGAAAGATTATATGGGTGGAAAATATTTTAAAATTTATTTTCCCTTTTGTTGCCTTTGTTTTTATTGTTGTTGTTATTGATTTTGTCGTTGTTAGATAGCACAGAGAGAAATGGGGAGGGGAGGGGAAGACAGAGGGGCAGAGAAAGATAGACACCTGCAGACCTACTTCACCACCTGTGAAGCGACTCCCCTGCAGGTGAGGAGGCAGGGGCTCGAACCGTATCCTTCTGCTGGTCCTTGCGCTTCACATCAAGTGTGCTTAACCCATTGCACTACTGCCCGACTCCAAGTAGATAAATTTTACATGGGACTGAAAGTGCTTTTTTTTTGAGTATTGGACAACTATTCAATTTTATAAAACTAAGAGAATGCTTCCAGTGATGGTAGCTTTTGCACCAATGTGCTCCAAAAGCAGCAAGAATTACATTATATAAGGAACAGAAAGTGGTTTAAACGTTCCAATGAGGAACTGGAAAAAATTTTAAATATTTATTTATTCCCTTTTGTTGCCCTTATTGTTTTATTATTGTAGTTATTATTGTAGTTGTTCTTGATGTCGTCGTTGTTGGATAGGACAGAGAGAAATGGAGAGAGGAGGGGAAGACAGAGAGGGGGAGATAGAGATAGACACCTGCAGACCTGCTTCACTGCCTACGAAGTGACTCCCCTATAGGTGGGGAGCCAGGGACTCGAACTGGAATCCTTGCACTGGTCCTTGTGCTTTGCGCCACCTGAGCTTAACTCACTGTGCAACCACCCAAACTCCCCCCCAAAATATATATTTTCAAAGGTTAACTGACTTACCCTAGATTTCAAAACCATCAATAAGTCTGATTTTTGCTTCTAACTCTGATTCATGTGCAGCTAGACATATTTCTAAACACTTAATGAAGACACAAATATCTGAATTAATATGCACTCTGGAGTAAATAGCATACTTAACTTTAGAAAAGTGCAAGTGAAAGACATATTTCCCCCATGAGTAAGGGCTGAGATTTGACCTTTAAATTAGAATAACATTTTGACTTCCAAAAGGTGATATTTAATTTAGAAATCTTCAGCCTGATAGAAAAAAATGCTAAGATGACTCACAATAAAAGAAATACGGTCAATAAATATATGAAAAATGGTAAGTCACAGAAGTAGTTTTAAAAGTATAGGTAAAATTACCCTGTTAAGCCTATATAATTGGCAAAAGTGAAAAAATATAATGACATTCAGATCCTTCTGTATATACTTGTATATGGAGAGAAACTGCCTTTTGGAGGGCAACTGTGCATACAGATCAAAGCCTCAAATCCTTACACTGCATTTGGCATTGTAATTATACTTATAGAAATTTATAATGATATTCACAATTGTTTACAAGGTTTATATACTAGCAGGCTCAGTGCATTACTATTTCTAAAAGTCAAGAATTTGAGACAACTGTTATGGCCAAATATTATTATATCCTGGCCACATTTACTCAGGATCAAACTCTACAATTAAAACATAATATTATAGAAGCAGTGGCAGAGAGAATATCTGAATCCCATTGCCTTTCAAAGACACACATCCAGAAGCATTTTACTGTACTATCACTCTGGAGAACATTAGAATATATGTGCATGAGGGTAAAATTACATACACAATACTAAAATTGTTTTATGTGTTTGAGGACAAAGTGAAAATACCCCACCTAAAATTGAGAATGCTTAGTGCAGCGGTTAAGCACACGTGACACAAAGCACAAGGACCAGCATAAGGATCCCGGTTCGAGCCCCCCGGTTCCCCACCTGCAGGGGAGTTGCTTCACAGGCAGTGAAGCAGGTCTGCAGGTGTCAAAAAAAATTGAGAATGCTGCATACTCAAGAGTAAATTCTATACATAATGCTTTGCTAATAACAATTATTTATCTTTTAGAATGCCATTCAAGAGATTATTATGAAACTGACAAACTTCATTTATATATATATATATATATATATATACATATATATGTGTGTGTATTACCTTACATATTTTATATCTATTATATCAGATTGAACTACATAGATATTATATTTCAACTAACAAGATTCTTTAAACAACTAAAATGTACTTGAATGATTGTTACAATGATAATCTAAGTATTTTGTTCCATTCTCTGAATAGCTTCATATTTTTATGAAAAAGTTCCTATATTCAAAAAAGTTCCTATATTCCTATATACAAATGTTCTTTAAAAGAAAGATAGGATTTCATTTCAATATGAACAATGGTTTAGGAAACAAAGGCAAGTGAGGAAGAAAAGTTCATGTTTGGTTTCATTTAAAATACTTCGGCTTCAAGATGTAGTCTCTATTGAGGTGCAAAATATAAATGATAAAGCACTGTATGTATTAATCCATATTGTAAGAGGAAACCAGATTAGTTTAGTCTTAAAGTATAAGGAAGATTTTCTATTGATCAAAATTTCCCATTAGGGTACAAATATTGCTCAAATACACAAAGGCTAATTTAATGAGATCTGAATGGATTTGTTACTGATAAAACATTATAGATTAAGGTTCAATGATAATGCCTCCAAAGTTTTGTGTTATTTATATATATATCTTCCAGGGTTATCACTGGGGCTCGGTGCCTGCACTACAAATCCACTGCTCCTGGAGGCTATTTTTCTCCTTTTGTTGCCCTTGTTGTTATTGCTGTCATTGTTGTTGGATAGGACAGAGAGAAATAGAGAGAAGAGTGGAGTCAGATAGGGGGAGAAAAGATAGACACCTTCAGACCTACCAGATAGGCTGAGAGAAAGATAGACACCTACAGACCTGCTTCATAGCCTCCTGTAAAGCGACACCCCTACTGGTGGGGAGCTAGGGGCTGAACCAGGCTCCTTATCCTGGTCCTCAAAGTCCGCACCCCGTGTGCTTAACCCGCTGTGCACTTAACCCTCTGTGCTACTGTCAGACCCCCATCTTTATATTTCTTATAGGAGAAAAGTACTTTGGGCTTTTTTTTTCCACACATGGAAATTTAAAATAATCTACATAACCCACCCAAACAATGCCCCAGCACAGGAAAATGTAATCACAGTGAAAAATCACATTGCATCACTTGAGGCTATGTCCCCATGATGGAATTAAAGATCGGCATGCAAAATGCAGAGATGGCCCTTTCCCTTGCATACAAATATATCACAAAATAGAATGCAATTTCTTATCATAGCTATCTTCCTCTATGTTAGAGCTTGCAAAATTGATGCAACTTCTGACATGACTAACATCACTTGATATTTTTCTGGGTGCAGATTCAATCTTAAACAGATGTGAGTTTTTCACAATAATCATTGAAAGTCTCATATGCCCTTTCAAGTTATCTCTCTTCCAGGCAAAATATGGTTATTTCTTTCCTGATTCTAGGTCTTTCATCAATATCTGAATGAATTCTAAGCTATTTGAGTTTCCAAGTATTTTATCCAGCACTAAAGACAGTGCTAGAGCTGTCCTATGATGAGGCTAGGATAGCGTAAAACTATTGTATTCCCCCGGTCGGGCGGCGGCGTAGTGGGTTAAGCGCATGTGGCGCAAAGCGCAAGGACCAGCGTATGGATCCCGGTTCGAGCCACCGGCTCCCCACCTGCAGGGGAGTCGCTTCACAGACGGTGAAGCAAGTCTGCAGGTGTCTATCTTTCTCTCCTCCTCTCTCCATTTCTCTCTGTCCTATCTAACAACGAACAACATCAACAATGGCAATAATAATAACCACAAGGAGGCTACAACAACAAGGGCAACAAAAGGGGGAAAAATGGCCTCCAGGAGCGGTGGATTCATGGTGCAGGCACCGAGCCCAGCAATAACCCTGGAGGAAAAAAAAAATTGTATTCCTTGATTTGGCAATTCAGAATTAGAATTAGTATCGGAGGTAACTGTGTCAGACAGCTTTAAAAAAAAAAAAGCGTATGTGGCGCAAAGCACAAGGATCAGCAGAAGGATCTGGGTTCGAGCCCCTGGCTCCCTACCTGCAGGGGAGTCGCTTCACAAGCAGTGAAGCTGGTCTGCAGGTGTCTATCTTTGTCTTTCCCTCTCTATCTTCCATTCCTTTCTCCATTTCTCTCTGTTCTATCCAACAATTATGGCATCAATAATAACTACAATAATAACTACAACAACAATAAAAAAAAACCAAGGGCAACAAAAGGGAAACTAAATAAATATTTAAAGATTAAAAAAAAAAGGAAAACGTCAGTAGCTATTGTTACAGTCTCCTAAATCCTATACCTGTGCAACTGATTTCTTTTCCCTTGATGTCAAAACACTGCCTATGTCTTTAACCATCCTATGTAAATGGGCTTGTCTCTCCTAAAACCTACATTTATGTCTTAATATGGCTTCAGAGAAATTATCTCCATCTAAACTTTACTGCTGACTTACTTTTGTACAATGTTATCACCTACCTGTCCAGTAAGACTAAAAACTCCTCTAAGATAGGTGTCATCTTATGCACCTGAGATCCTGTCTTGCAGGTACACAGCAATGCCTGTTGGATGCATCTTACTTCGGTAAATTCTATCTTTTGTTAACTCTGCAGATATCATCCGAATGCTAATTCTGTCAGTCTCACACATAACCCTACTTTCTGAAACAACTACTAACAATCTGGTAACAATGATTTCATACCTTAGGTCATACAATATGGTTGAGTTTATGACCATATAATGAGTGTTAATTAATTCATTTCAGAGTGGCAATATGCCTTAATAAGCACACTTCGTGATTGATATTATTGCTTAGCCTTTAATACCCATATGTCTCTATCAAACAAAAAACCTGAAATAATCTCATAAAGATCAATATAAAGTATATAATATTTGCCTGATTTATCAGCCTAGATATCCAGTCAAAAGGGGAGGGGCCACCTGTTGTTTCATAAACATCCCTGGCTCCCTACTGGAGATTTTTAGTGATCACCATTCCCCCCTAATTTCGTTTTATAGATGTGGAAATCCTGTAAGGATTAGGAATAAAATCACTAGGTTCAGTAGTTGTTTCTGGAATTTGTCAACTGTGTGGTAATCAGTAATTTGCTTTCCACCCTCCAGTGTGACACCTACTCTTCATAGTTGACAATAATCAGTGGCAGTGGTTTAAAAGACATGACTCTTTCAGTGTGCAGGGTTATAAACTGCACAGAGTTCCATTTGCTGGCAGCCACTCACACAATTTGAACTTCATTCTCCTGTGTGCACGAAGATAAAATTAGCACAGGGACTGGGTGGCTCTGTTTTCCACTTGACATCTGCTAGTGCTCTAAACAAAAGGAACCTCACACACTTTTCTTTTTCTTGCTCTAAAAATAGCTCAGTCTTAGAACTTTAAAAGCTGTAGGCAGGTTTTATAAACCTCAGTTCATGCAGCTATTTTGCTACTCCAGCATTTGATCTTTTAAATTTTGTATCTCTTTTTTTTTTAAGTATTCTGTTGGAGGGGCAGTAGTTAGTGATTTACAGTACAGTTGCTCCCCATGATAGGTGTCTGAAGAACACTTTCATTCCCAACTTAGATCCTTTCACCATCATGTGAAAAGCCCTCTTCACCCTCCCTTCTTCCCCAGAATCCTTTGCTTTGGAGCAATATACCACACTGAGTTGAAGTTTCACTTTTGTATTGTCACCTTTTTCCTTTTCTTTACCAGTTGCTTAAGGTTTATCAGTAAGTTGAAACATACACACTAGTATCTTCAGATGTCTCTCATTTTCTTCCTTTCTAAGATAACTTATCATCATAGTGGCAGAATTTCCCTTCAGTTATCTTTCCTTCATTCTTGAGTTTTCCTTTCCAGTTAGGGTTTTAGTCTCATTATAGGCAACAAGCATCCTTTCCCTAACTTTCTACGGGATCCTCAGTGTTGAATGCATCCCCCAACAAATAGCAGGCACTCATTAGACTTGTTTGATGCATGAATAAATTTGTACCCTGTGATTCCACCAATTTGACTTCCTAAAGCATAACATATATGCTTATGTTCTTAAAGGCTTTCTTTTCTTTCTCTTTTAATTTATTTATAAAATGGCAATATTGACAAGACCATAGGATAAGAGGAGTATAATTCCACATAATTCCTACCACCAGAGTCTGTATCCCCACCCCTCCCTTGAAAGCTTTCCTATTCTTTATCCCTCTGGGAGTATGGACCCAGGATCATTATGAGGTGCAGAAGGTGGAAGGTCTGGCTTCTGTAATTGCTTCCCCGCTGAACATGGGTGTTGGCAGGTCAATCCATATTCCCAGACAGGCTTCCTTTTCTATTTGTAATGGCAAACAGTTTCTTTTAGCATAAACATATTCATTCTTTGCCAACCAGGTACTATTTTCAGTTTTGTCATCGCTATATCTCAAAGAGTAGTTTTTGATTCAGCTTTTGCCACTTTTAAAGGAAACATTTATTACTAGATAATGGAATATATAAATATGTCTGTATGTATAATAAATCTGATTTAGACTTATCAGAATACATAATTTTATTTAAAAATTCCTTTGATTTTCAGTGCTTAAGATTTTTATCTTAATCCTAGGGATGTATATGGAAGCATTTGACTATACAACAGAATAATTTAAAAAAAATACTGGGGATCTGAGAGGTGGGACTCCCTGTAGAGCTCATATATTACCATGCATGAGGACCCATGTTCAAGTTCCTGGTCATTACACGGGCCCACCTTTGGGTGCAGGGGGAGGCTTCATGGGCAGTGAAACATCGCTTCAGTATTTCTCTCTTTTTTTCCTCTCTCTGTCTTTTCCTTTCTCCCCTCCCCAGAAAAAGAAACAAACCAACAAATTACTGATAGGAGTGATGGAGTCAGGCAGGCAGGGAGGTGTAATTCTGCAAATGCAGAACTCCAACAATAACCTTGATGACTAAATAAATAAATAAATGAATAAATAAATAAATAAGTAAATTGATACTAGATTTATTCAACTACTCACTGGGAGAAAAATCTGGTATATATGAAGGAGCTATTTTCAAAATGTGACCCAAATATTTAACTTTGTTTATATGAGAAACTAATGTATAACTTTCTACAATGGTGGATATCTACAAAGGTTTTCTATATTTAAATTTAAAGCAAAAAAATATCGTAGGAAATAAAAGCACTGAATCAGAGACTTTGAAAGAAAATCACTTAATTTATCCATCATCATGATTTTAGGGAGAGTCATTCAAGACACACACAATTTTTAAAGACTATGAAACATGGAATGTTAACAATCTTTATTGTCAGGAAACTTCCTAAAATTGGGCCTGAATGCTCATGCATCACTTTAAACTCATTTCCTCTCACTGAACAGAAGCAGGACAGCTGGCCAGTGTCTTCCATCTGCACTGCCCTCAGTGTTCTCCTAACTGTGTTACAGAACACCCTTTGGATATAGGACTAGGAGGCCAATTTGAAACAGCAGAGAGAACTCTCAAAATCTGTTTTATGGGAAATGGCATTTAAAACTTAACTTTGAATGGGGCTACAGAATAGGTCAAGGAATGGAACCAAATACCGAAGTGCTGCCTTTTGAATTATTCCGACTAATTCTTAAATATTACAGGGTCATAAAACACACAAGTCTGGAAATTAAAGATGTTTATACTTCATCAGAAAGTCTTTGAATATAACTCTCTGGCCCATTGCCAACAAGGGCAGCTCTTTGGGGGAAAACCCTACGCCAAAGGCCAAAGAGGCAGCTGTGTTATTTAGCTCCTGAGAGCTTCCAACTCAACACCCACACAAGCTCAATTATGAACAAATTAAAGGGATCCAGACTGAACATTGTAATTCTGGTAATTTAAATAAATAGAGGAAAGTCTACAATTAGAAGGAAAAGATTGATTTTTCTGGAAATCCCAGAAAATGACACCCTAACCTCTCTGAATAAGCATAGTTACATCCAATTATTTAAAAATAAATCTCCTTTTATTCATCATTTTAATCATTCTTGATCGGACTTAAATGTGGCCACATGCATGCCAGCAAAAGTATTCACAAAATAATGAAGCAGAATAGACTAGAATGCCACAATGGATATGCAGAAATAAATGGCATTGGGTAAAATATAGTCAGAATTTTACACATACATTTTAGTGCACATAAAAATGTATGACTCATTTTCATCATTTGCAAGTAGACAGATTTAGAGCCACTCACAAAGAATAAATGGACGTATCAGGGAATTGATTGATATAACCCAATATGTGAATAGAATGGGAAACAAAATATCTATTTACCTATTGACTGATATAACCCAATATATAAGTAGAACGGGAAACAAAATTCCTATTTACATTGTAGTGATCCTTGAAATCATTTACTCATTATTAATTTCTGATTAAACAAAATGATAATTAAAAAATCTTTGAAGTTTGAAATATAAATAAAATTATGTAATTAATATTTTAAAATATTTACTCCTTTTTGTTGTCCTTGTTTTATTGTTGTAGTTATTGTTGTTATTGATATTATTGAATAGGACAGAGAGAAATGGAGAGAGAGAAGGGGAAGGCAGAGAGGGGGAGAGAAAATTAGACACCTGCAGACCTGCTTCACCGCTTGTGAAGTGACTCCCCTACAGGTGGGAAGCCGGGGGCTCGAACCGGGATCCTTCCGCTGGTCCTTGTGCTTTGCATCACCTGCACTTAACCCACTGTGCTACCAACCAACTCCCTGATTAATATTTTTATCAGGAATCAATAGCATCTATTATAATTCATAAACAAATTATTGTGATGAGTTGACCTAGAGCTCACATGGCCAAATAGGTCCCTAGGAAGTTTCAAAGTATCTTATAAAAGAATGAAAATCGGGAGCCAAGAAGATCATAGCATTTTACACAATAGACTTTCTTGCCTAGGTTTCAATATTGTCAAAATACAATATTAGAGCTTGATAGTTTAAACAGAGTGATTCTAGCTAGCACATGACAAGCTAACATACCAGCAGAATGTCTAGAAACAAGCCTATGTATGTAAGATAATATAATAGTCATTGTGACTACATTCAGAATTAATGAGGAAAGGACATGCAAAAGTCAATGTTACAAATAATAATTCCACAGCTAAAACATAGTGTAGTTTACTAAATATCAAAATACCCAAGTCTTTAAAAAAACAGATGAAAATTAACAACATAAATGTAACAGCCCAAAATCATGAGAGCATGAAAATATTTGACTATAAGACTAGAACCTTTTCTAAAATAAAAGTAAAGAATATTAATGAAGCTGAAGGGTTGTCATTCCACACGTGAAGTCTCTGGACACAGTCTGAAGTGAAGCATGCTGAGATGGCAATCGTTGTGTTGGTTAGGTTGTGATCGCAGATGCAATATTATTTGATATGGATTGGGAGAGGCATACGGGAAAGTGGGCCCTATCCAAGGGTTCCAGGACTGGGGGAAGTAGAGGCTCTATAGTGGAGATGTGAGGTTCCTGCTGTCTTAGGGTTCAAAAAGACAATCGATAGTTAATGTTATTATCACATTATTTGGTAATTGGGTTAACTTTGAAAAGTCCTTTTGTTAGGGTTTGCTTTACAGTATCCAGTATCTTGTATATAGCTGTGCTATTGGAGAACTACTATAGCTTCCAATGGAGGGAATAGAGATACAGAACTCTGGTGGTGAGAAAGGTGCATATTTAAGCTCCTGTTATCTTATAACTTTGTAAATCAATATGAAGTCACTAATAAAATTAAGAAAAAAAAGAAAAAAGAAGTAAAGAATATTGTGATCAAAACAAAAACAGGAAAATAATAGACTGTAAGAAATTACTTACAACACACATCATATTTTTAAAGTTAAACAATATTTTAGTATTTTAAGTAAATTAGAAATATTAATAAAATGAAACAAGAATGAGAAATGGACAGCAAAAACCAAACAACCATGAAACTCCGAATTAATACTAAAATCAATCAAAAGGGAAAAATATATGGCTAGTCAAGATGCATTAGCATTACACTGTACAACTATCATAAATAAATACAACATAAAGTGAGGCATATGTACCTAGGCATGGCAACAAATAGAATATTCTTCTAGAAAGATGTAATAGCAAATCATTATAAAAAATTGTTCATGTTTGTGGTATATGGAAAGGAAATGGGGATTTTCACAGTAAGAATTTCCTATCTTTGGAAACATAATTAAAAATAAGTAAATAGCACCCACTCATCTTGCAATCATTTAAACATAAGAGCAATGACTCATTGGTATGCAGGTGAATATACTAATTTAGGCTCAGCAACAATGAAATAAACAAAAACAAAGAAGAAAGCCTTTGAAGATTCCTATAGACTTGAAAAAATGTATTTATTTATTTTTAATGAAAGAGAGGTATAGTGAGAAAGATAACAGAGAGACAAAGACCAGAGTACTGATCAGCTCTGGCTTATCATGATACTGAGGACTCAGCCTCCAGGACCTGGAAGCCTCAAGTGTGACAGTCTTTTTTTTTATAATCATTATGTTCTCTCTCCACTCCTCCTATAGATTTCTTTTCAAAGGAAGAATATCCAGTATAAATTAACTACTAGAAGTTTATTTTAATTTATTTTACCTCTAGGTTTATTGCTGAGGCTTGGTGCCTGCATTACGAATCCACTGCTCCTGGTGGCCATTTTTTTTCTACTTTATTTATTATCGGATAGAGACAGAGAGAAAATGAAAGGGTAGGAGGAAACAGGGAGAGAGAGAGAGAGAGACACCTGCAGCCTTGCTTCACCACTTGTGAAGCTTCTTCCCTCCAGCAGGTAGGGACTAGGAGCTCAAACCTGGGCCCTTATGAACTGTAATGTCAGTGCTTAACCAAGGTTGTCACTGCCTGACCCCAACTACTAGAAAATTTAAACACACACACAGTGTGGAACAGAGGTCTCATGAATATATAAATTCACTCATCTTGGTAACACTTTCCATTCTGATAAAGAGACAGAGATGGAGAGAGAGAGAGAAGTCACAGCAACAAAGCTTACTCTGGTGCCAGGACAACTCCCATGTGGCAGAGGGATTCAACCCCAGGTCAAGTGCCTGGCAAGACACCTGTCTGGCCTGCTGAGTTTTCCCTCTTGGTCCTGGAAGTGTTGTATATTTTAAAGTCTGAACTATAGAAAACTGATTTATTTATTTATTTATTTATTTTTGCTTTAGTCAAAATTAGTGAAATAACACTAATTTATACTCAAGCAAATTGCTTAGGCATTTTCTCTTTTAATCTTTTTAAAATAAATCTTGACCTTGCTGAGAGAATTAATACCAAAGCATGGTCACCAGTCTTTGATTTAACAAAGAACAACTAATTCCTTGCACTGGATCAGTGCTCTGTATATAAAACTAAATTACTTATAATATTCCACACATCCATTCAAATAGGAATGATCCTTCTAAATGATTAGCATTTGGGTATCATGTGATTTTATCCATTGGAAAAAAAATCAACACATTTATTATGCTCACACAATTGTTCTGTGGATAGGGGACCAGAATGTCGGTCTACAGAGCTTTCTGCAAGGATGTTCATTTTAAATTGGCATTTCCTAGGAGGAACAATACTTTGATGGTTACTTTAAAAGTGTTTTTATGATTTAATTTCATGGAATACTTTACTACACCTGTATCACAGTGCATTGTTAGCCAATAATTTTAGTTTCACACTTGCATCTTAAAGGAAAAAGAAAAAAAAACTCATGGTCCCTGTCCAATTATAACTGAAAGACAATATTGTTATTGTTGAAATTTATAGTGTAATTACCATAAAATACATTAAATGACTGCCACCTATACATGTTTTGTAAGGGTAGTTACCATTTAAAGAGAAGGTTTCAGTGACAAAAAATAAACATACTATTTTTGGACATGTTGTAGCTCTTATTTATATGGGTTTAATAATATTGTTTCTCTCGCAATGTACATGGGAAAACATATATTATTATTTTTTATAATGATCTTTTAGAATCATATTACTGTCACTTACTTTTAATCATATGAGAAAAACACTAATATATTTCTCTCCCCAAATTAAAATCATTTTTAGCTATTTGTCTTCTTTATAAAGAAACTGGGGAGACAGAAAATACTTATTAAGCATGCTATGAAAATAAATTGCCCCTTAGGTTATTAGCAATAATCTATGTCACTGTCACATACTATCCCTTTGTTTTGTCAAGGGTTCACACTTGAGAAAATACCCTTTTCTGACTAGACATAAGACAGCTACTTTTTTTTTTTTTTTAAGGTTTGCTATCCTAGCTTCTACTATGGGTGATTAGAGAGAATTTGATCTAGTGATCTAGTTAATTCATCAAAAACAGAATAAACTTCTCTTGTTTCATCATGATTGAACATTTTTCTGAACTCCTGTAAATGAGTAACAGATAAGCACTATTTATCAGATTGTTTTATGGAACATGCAGTTTTGATTATTCTGTTTTCTCTAGTTGCTACTAATGAAATATGTAATGTGTCTCAAGAAAAACAAATCATTTGCAAAACTTGGCCTCGGAGCATTCAAGAAGCGATGAATATTTTGCTGAGAACTTAATTTGCGCCCACACTCTTGTCTAATAGAACTCTCTCTTCTGAGAGCTCCTGGGGAGAGCAGCACTATTCTTTGGCATCTAAGTTGTCTTCCAGGGGCCCTTTATTCATAGTCTCGAGTTCTGAGGGGTGGTGCTCCACTCAGGCAGCTAAAGATTGTGTCCAGAGACTTCACGTGTGGAATGACAACCCTTCAGCTTCATTACTCGGGTGAGACCTTTCCTTTTATAGTACACTCTAATTTTATCTCAGGTGGTTCACTTTCTAACAAAGTCCCAAAACCTAGATATACACCAGTTTCTGTGAGAGAGAGCTTATGTTCACACGTATCCATAAACTACTGCAAAATATATACCTGAAAGCAGAAGTACACTAGAGTTTGCAGTGAGTACCTCCCTAACACTTCCTCTCTACTATTCCAACCTTTGGGTCCATGATTGCTCAACAGTTTGTTTGGCTTTGTATGTTAACTCTCTTTTCAATCACCAGGTTCCAGATGCCATCAGGATGCTAGCCAGGCTTCCCTGGATTGAAGACCCCACCAATGTGTCCTGGAGCTCAGCTTCCCTAGAGACACACCCTACTAGGGAAAGAGAGAGGCAGACTGGGAGTATGGACTGACCAGTCAACGCCCATGTTCAGCGGGGAAGCAATTACAGCAGCCAGACCTTCTACCTTCTGCAACCCTCAATGACCCTGGGTCCATGCTCCCAGAGGGATAGAGAATGGGAAAGCTATCAGGGGAGGGGGTGGGATATGGAGATTGGGTGGTGGGAATTGTGTGGAGTTGTACCCCTCCTACCCTATGGTTTTGTTAATTAATCCTTTCTTAAATAAAAAAAAAATTTTTTTTAATTTTCCAGAAATCCCTTGTGGGCTTCAGCACCTCTATGAGTATGTTCAAGCTAACTGCAAGACACCTAGACACACATTCAATTTGGAAAACCCACTGGCTTGTAATCCTGCCAGTATCACAAGAATTTGGAGATCAGCCTTCCAAAAAAGAGGAATCTTCTTCACCACTGCCACGTCTACCCCATGCACACAATATGGAAGTCCCATGGGACAGGTTTCATTTAATCACATTATTTCCCTGCAACAAGTATGTACATGAGAGATGATATAGGTATTGGCAGAAGTGAGAGTACAAATACAAAGCAGGTGGCTTAAAGACACTAAAGGCGATCAGATACTCAGAAGGAAATGATCACATTTTCTGACCTTTGTGGACCGCTTTATACAAATAAATCATTTATCTCTCTTTTAGAAAGGGGGTAATTACAATTAAATGTGTGAGAGGAGACAGGAAGATGAGTTGCCTATTATCCCCTCCTCCAGGTCTTAGCAGACCTTACCCACTAAGGTTGGTGTTAAAGAAGCAAAAGCAAGACATTGGGGAAGATAGATGGGCTGAGGCTGGAGAGCTGACCCGGATGTCACCACATCCTCACTTACCAAGGTCCATGCTCTTTGAGGCTTTCAGATTCATTGATTCAGGCTGCCTGGCTGGTGTCATACATCTGAAGTTGATGTGCTGGTCTGGAAAACACACTGCTGAATCCATCTCCGTGCTGCAAGAAAGAAGTCACATGCTGCATGTAGGTTTAGAATAAGACTTTTTTTTTTAAAAAAAAAAAAAAAAACCTATTCTCATTTTGAACATAAGTCTTCTTCATTCTCTCTGCCAATCTTAACCATGCATCTTAAGGCTTTTTGAGTCTCTGGTTCATTTTATGTGTTGTAGTAACTCTGTTTTCATGTATTTGATCACCCTGTACAATTTAAATAAAATATTCTCTAGCTAATATCATGTTTTCCTCTTCACTGGTTTCTGCTAATTAGGATCCTGCTGTACAGTTGTAACTTTAAGTGTGTAAAGCAATCCTGGAAAGGCCTGGCACTTCAAAGGATGTCACCAGATATTAGTAAAGCCTAAACCTAAAAGCAGGTTAAGAGATTTCTGTGGGCTAAGCATACCCTTACTTTAACAAATGATTGAAAGGCCTATATCCTTCAGAGAAAAAGAAACTTCATGTTGAATGACAGATGGTTACATTAGTTTGCTTTACTACTGTATTTAAGTCCATTTTCGAAAACTAGTATTTATGTGAACAAATACTCTGCTCGTCAATATAATCAAAGGAGATAATAGGAAAGAGAAAAGATGGTTGACGATTTAGACATAAAACACATCAAATGTCCATTGTAGGCTTCCTAATATGCATACTCAATCTTTAAGAAAGAATTCTATGTCTGCTAAATGTTTTAGAAATTTTTCTTGAGGACAGGAGAGATTATATAAGGGAAGCATAGTCAATGCCTTCTTTCTATGTGGAAATGAATTACATTTGATAAATCAAATTACAGCCACTTTGTCCCTTGGTAATCTTGTATGTTTAGAAAGTAAATATGGTAACTCATTTCAGCATAACTTATTCTAACTTTAAATACAATAAAAACTCAAATCCAGCATGGGTAAATCTGAATTTACTGAGGTTGAGTTTTCCAGATAGTTGAAATTTAACACTTTAAAAATGAATCAATAGTTTCAACAAATGAGACTCCTGCAACATCCAGGAAATGTGGATTACTTGGCCGAATATTGCAAAAAAAAAAAAGTTTACTAATTTCAAAAATGTTTAAAATTCAGTCATACATCTTTAATATCACCCAGCAGCAATATTACAATTAACATGCAGCCATGCAAATAATGCTAAATGAATGGATGAACCTCTCTTATTGTAACAGAGGCAATGGACTAAGGAAATATGTATGACAGGTAGCTCAACCCTGTCATACGTATACCCAGGTAGCTCAACCCAGTGCTCAAGGGTACAGATGCCAGATCAGAGCTTCATGGTTCTGTAATCTGTCTTGGAGAAGTTACTGAGGCTCTCAGTGTCTTCTTTCCCTTCTATTAAGAATTATAGGAGGCCAGGCAGTAGAGCAGGGCAGGTTAAGTGCACATGGCACGAAGTGCAAGGATCGAAGTAAAGACCCCTGTTCGAACCCCCAGCTCCCCAACTTCAGGGGGGGTTGTCACTTCACAGCCAGTGAAGCAGGTCTGCAGGTATCTATCTTTCTCTCCCCCCTCTCTGTCTTCCCCTCCTCGCTTGAGTTCTCTCTGTCCTATCTGACAACAATGGCAACAACAAAAGGGCAACAGAATGGGGAAAACAGCCTTCAGGAGCAGTGGATTCGTAGTGCAGGCACTCAGCCCCAGCAATAACCCTGGAGGCAAAAAAAAAAAAAGGAAGAATGGGTATAATCACACTTCCTACCTCATAGGGCTGTTTAGAAATAACCTGAGTCAGTATTTGTAAAGTAAGGACAATGGTGTTCAGTGCAATATAAGAGTTATGGAAGTATTTGGCAAACAAACAAATAAAAAGAATTGCTTTTGTTTCCTAAATCACTGAAAGTTGCTGAGCTTTTTGAGTTATAGATAACTTTTAATAGTCTACCTTCTGTATTTTTGTCAGATTCTCAGTAAGTCTGTGGCTAAGAACTCTTCTGGTTGGAAGGTCAGAGAGGTGTGATGGTTAGAAAAAGAGACTTGGAAATGAGATACTAGAGTATTTGGCCTCAGATTATTTATCATAAAATGGCGAGCAATATGATTTACATCATATTGTTGTAAGGATTAGACAAGATATGTTAAATAGTGACGATGGCATCAATCCAGTAAAAACTCAATATGAATGAGCTGTTAACCTTTATTTATTTATTTATTTATTTATTTATTTATTTATTACTTTCCTGAATGTTAGAGTGATCTTAGAATGAGGACCTCTGGAACTCTCCAATAAGGAAATTATACAAGTAGAACTGTGGAAACAACATAAAGGTTATGCAAATTACTTTTATTCCTGAGGCTCTGAAATTCCAGGATCAAGCCCTACAAATAAGCCAGAGCTGAACAGTGTTCTGGACTCTCTTCTCTCTCGTTCTCTTTCTCTAGATTTTTTTTAAAGAAAGAAATAATACAATTATTCATGAAATTTTCTCAAGAAGTCTACCACTCCTTTTTTGAGTTATATATCTCTCATAGGCTTCTTTCTTGATCTTAAGCCTTATTCTGAATAGAGATGCTGGCCTCTAAGATATATGTAGTATCTGATTATAACAAATACAAAGGAAAAAACTGGCTCATTTTATGCCATTGGTATTGACCTGATATATTTACAATTCTATAGTGGTTTCAGCTCATTTTAATAACAAATTCTGGCATGTTACTATAGATGCAATGTTCCCTAGGAGCTTGATGTTTTGGAAGCCCTTATTTTTAAATATGCTATCTGCACTCAGTTTTTCATCCTTTGATATTTATTCATTCACTATTGGATAGAACCAGAGAAATTGAGGTGGAGACAGAGAGACACCTGAAGCCCTGCTTTACTTATAAAACTTTTCCCCTGCACATCGTTGATCTTTTGTGATGTGGACACAGTGTGGAACTATATACATTTAATCTTATAAACCATGATTAAATAACTAGTATGAAAGGAACAGTAATAGCACAATGATGGTCATTTGAGACATAGTTTGTTACTAATCCTAAAACTGTCATTTCAAACCATTCCATTCCAGCACAGGTTTGTTTACAATCTGCTGTGCAGACTTGCATCCTAGGTTTCTCTTTTATTTTAACAAAGTGATCCGTGTTATGAAATGAAACGAAGTAATTAATGAAAACAGTTGCTTAATGCTATGATGAAATCTTTCATTGTAGAAGTTTAGGACCAATATGAATATTCCTCATTAAAACAGATCACACTGCATCAAAAGTGTTTTGCTCAAGGCAGAGTGTAGGAATATCTCCTACTGAATAAAATATTAGCTAATCCATATCGTTGTTTTAGATGTTTAACTTTACATTCATTGACAAACTAAGAAAATAAGAATGAGAGCAAAAATCTTCCTTGACTTTTGGGTAATTATTATCCCCATCACCATGAAATAACAACAAGCCAAGATGGCCAGCAATTCCAGTCAATGAAACAATCTCAAATAAGTATGCATCTAAATAAAGTGAATTGCTCTGTACAGATGCTGAGATATAATCAAGGACAATCAACATGTGAAGATACTTAGTACTTAGAAATATAGCAAGTGGTAACAGACATGTTTGTGTCTATATAGATTGATATGTGACTATGAGAAGGTCATTAAATTTATCATAGTAGGGGGCCAGGCAGTGGCGCACCTGATTAAACGCACAGTAACAAGGACCTGGGTTCAAGCCCCTGCTTCACAATGACTTTATTAAGTCTGACCAAATCTATACTTTGAAATATTCAAAAGAAGGATCAGGATTGCCATGATAGAAAGTGAGAATAAGGCAAGGTATATCTGATATCACACTGATAGATTTTTACAGAAAGACAGTGACTACAGTACACGACATGACGGAATTAGAGCTAATGTGAGCATATAGTGCCCCAAACGATTAAGCGTAGTCTTGAATGCGTTAATGTGTAAATATTTTAGACAACGTAAGCTTGACTAGTGAAACTGTTTGCAATTTTTAGCTTCATGTTGAAAGTCTTTAGAATGAGAAGGTGGCACAACGATTAACTATAAAATATGACATATTTTAATTTTGAAGGCAGTTAGCATGTGCTCATGGCTGAGTGGGTTACAGAAGATGCCTTGGGAAGCTGGAAGTTGACAGCAGGCCAAAGACATGTCTCAGATAAAGGCTGTGTTTTCAGCATGAACAACCAGGGAATCTATCAAACAGAAAGGATACCCAATGTCAAATTATGCTGCATAATGAATAAATAAGGGTAGCATGAAACATATGCAGTGTCCTGAATGTGGTGACAAATCAGGAATGTGAAAGGCACGTAAGAGCCAGCAATGCATGTTTGAGAAGAACTGTCTGACAGAAAAAGGCAGAAGAAGATTTTGAGGAGCATGCCATAAAAAAAAAAAAAATCACATCTGAAGTTCCACGTATCAATAAATAGGTTCCAACAATTGACTACTGTGAAATGCAGTTCATAAATGTCAAAGAAAAAGGGGGTTGAAGAGGAAGGAAGAGATAAGGGGAGTAGGTAATGGGGTAAAGATAAGCATGATAAAGAGGCAAAGAACAGAGAGAAAACCAGAGGGAGGAGAAAATAAACATGTAAGGAATAACCAAGTGATATCTAAATCGATAATAAGATTCAGTATAATTTTGCCTGCTACTGAATTGCCTTAAAATCTTCCTGGACTATCATTTTAAAACATGCATTTACTTTATATTTGTTATTTCTACCATGTCTTCTAAACTCTAATTGCTGCTATAATATGACAAATAAGTTCAATAAATCCCTGATTTCATTTCTATTCAAAGTATAAGCATGCATGCGATCAAATTTGCTTTTCACACCTCATGCAATAGCAGTTTTTTTTTTTTTTTGTTTCACAAGACTAACTCCATCCCTGAAGCACCCCTTTTGAGGGGGCTTTTGGCTTTCTTTGTGAAAAGATAGGGCAGCCTCTTTGCTCAACCCTCTGGCTCCCTTCCAATACTTCTTTCACCCCAAGTATCACACATCCAATTCTGACTGCTGCTAGTCACCAAGGCAACACAGCAGCTTGCAGGATGGTGCAGGTCACTTGATCCCAGGAGGGCGAGAGTTTCAAAGCATTGCATTTGTTCCTTCCATCTCAAACATGTCTTTGACTCTGTTCCTTTCTCTCCAGCTATGTTGCTCCTCCCTTACTCAAGTGTTTCTCTCCCCTCAGCCTTCCTATTGACATACTTGTCTATGGCTTCCTCCATCTCCTGCAGTCTTTGTAACTAGCTAGTTCAACCTGATGTTGTCACTGCCAGGCTTGAAACTGCCCAATGCTACCTCACTATTCTCTGGAGAAGCATGACACTCACAATGCCCTACCATTAACCCCTACCCACCCTACCCTAGAAACCCTGTATTTTAGCCACAGTGAACACAGCAGGCTCCCTTCTAGCTTCCAAAAAAAAAAAGAGCTTTCAAACACCACCTTTCTGGTAAAACCTTTCTTGACATTTGCAGATGGAGTTCATGGTTCATTCCTCTGTGGTTCTAGTAGCATTTTGTAGCTTATACTCAACATGCTGCTTCCTAATTATATGTGTGTCTGTCTCTTCAAAAAAAAAAAAAAAAGCACATACTATATGAGCATGGAGAGTTTCCAATCCATCCAAGTTCCTCCTATAGTCTCTAGCTCTAGATCAAGGACCTATAAATAATCTCTCTCTCTCTCTCTCTCTCTCTCTCTCTCTCTCTCTGGCTTATGGTGGTGCCTGGAATTAAACCTACAGTCTCCAGCATTACTTTAATTATGACTCTTTAGTCACTACCAGGCCATTCAATCACCTGGAGTGCTAGTCAGGGAGTTCTGGGATTCCCACACAGACATAATGGGCCTAGACCTCTAATAGATCCCTCTTGCCACTGTCACTGGTCATCTCCATCAGGAACAACATAATGGACCCCTCTGTGGGCCACTATAGGACCTTGCCCTCAGTGTCAATCAACAATGGTAGGGAATGTTCCATTCTCTGAAGGGAGGTTGGGGTACATACTCTACCATCTGAGGAAGATGGGTTCTGAAATTAGTGCAGCCTGGAATGTTCCTAGCCATGACCACAGAATGCCAGATCAGATCTATAGGAATGCAGAGGTTGCATAGGCTTCTGTGCTGAATATGGGCCCCAGATCAAGTCAGTGGGGTTTATAGTTAACAATATTTATATACTTTCCCTAGATTTGGGAGCTACTCTCTTCCCTGATCCAGCTTTCTAGCCCTTTTTCCAACTATGACACCATTTCCCCAGACAATAACCTGGGTCCATCTGTATATTAGGCAAAAACTAGTAAAGTCATGGGCCCCTCAGAATGTGCCTGAAATAGCTTTTTCGAAAACGGGAGACCTCATATCTTCATGTTCTTGCCTATAGGTTCATGATTAATCAACAATGTGTTTAGCTTTATATGTTAGCTCTTTTTTCAGCCACCAGGTTCCAGATGCTACCATGATGTCAGCCTGACTTCCCTGGGTAGATGACTCCACCAATATGTCCTAGAACCCTGCCTCCCCAGAGCCCTGCCCCACGAGGGAAAGACAGAAACAGGCTGGGAATATGGATTGACCTGCCAATGCCCATGTTCAGCAGGGAAGCAATTACAGAAGCCAGACCTTCCACCTTCTGCACTTTGTAATGATCCTGGGTCCATGCTCCCAGAGGGATAAAGAATAGGAAAGCTTTCAAGGGAGGGGATTGGATACAGAGTTCTGGTGGTAGGAACTTTATGTTAATTGTACCTCTTATCCTATGGTTTTGTCAATATTTCCATTTTATAAATAAATTTTTTAAAAAGCTACATACAGTCTCAGAGACTCAGGCATAAAAGTATTTCACATAACCACTGCTTTCTCCCAGGTCATGAATGGATGAGTAAACAAGAGAATGGATGATTTCATGATGCAAAACTGGGGGCTGGGCAGGGTACACCGATTGAGCACACATATTACCAAGCCTAAGGATCTGGGTTCGAGTCTCCACTCCTCACCTATAGTGGAGATGTTTCATGAGCAGTGAAGCAGTTCTATAGGTATCTATCTTTCTCTCACTCTATCTATCTATCTATCTATCTGCCACCACTCTCTCAATTTCTCTCTGCCCTATATAATTAAAATTTGAAAGAAAGAAAAGGAAGTAAAAATGGCCATCAAGAGTGGTGGATTCATAGTGCAGACACCAAGCGCCAGCAATAACCCTGGTGGCAATAATGATATCATTAGCAAAAGATCCAATCCTGAAAAGCAGAACAAACTAAAGTATGAGTGCAACATACAAGTTATGCAAGCCAACTGACTTTCCCATTTCCATGTGACTCCTTCTGTCCTTCCATCTTTCAAAAGCCCACTTTCTTTCTGGACTCCCTGCCCATGCACATCACACTCACATGTCCAGATTCTCTGGCATGAAACCCTCAGATAAATCAACTAGAAAATTACTGTGAATGTCCTGGAGTCACAATAGTTCATGAAATCAACTTTGTGTGAGATAATTGGCTCCAACCTTATAGAAATCAGAGGTTGCTAAATATAGGTAAGCTTCCAGTTAATAGACTTAGCTAGATTGTTGCTGGGCTGCTTTATTTTTAGCAGATTGTGATAAAATAATTTTTTTTAAAAAAAGCATAATGGGAATGGCACCAGCAGTGCTGCAAAGAAAATGAAAACATTTCACAGGATTATCATGGGACATAGAATGGAGTAAAATATACAGTTTTTAACAGCCATAATAAACATAGAGAATAGCAAAGAGACAAGTTAATGATTTTTAAAACTCATCAGAAGAATAAAATCTATGAATTCCACTTGTCGACTGGTGTGTGTGCTTAGTCAATCTGTCTCATGCTTGTGTGATTCTAGAAATTATTGATTTTTTTGGTTTCTATTACAGAATGGATATAATATTGGGTACACTTTTCAATATTTTAGATTATATATAGTATTGCTTTAATTTTTAGATCTCACTAACTTTCTTTGAACATCTATTTTTAAAATAACTTTAGGGTTTGCCAGTTATAACAAAAAAAACATGCTTTATCTCTCTTTAGTTTTGATTTATATCTTTCCATATAACTTTTCTCTCAGTTCTGCTGCTCTAGTTTTTAAACTTTGCAAAAGGAAATGTAACAGCTTTCATAACAATTTTAAAATTATATGATGCGTCTTGAATTCCATAAGAAAAACATGAAAAAAACAAAGCCATTAGCTGTGAGATGTTTTCACCCAGAAGTAGTTATACACACTATGAGGTTGTTACGGTGAAAACAAAGAGAGTAAAAAGAAGGCTGCTGAGTTTTCTCAGCAAAAGCATAAAGGGAACATTTACGACATATGACTTTATCGATACCTGTGGCTGTAATCTTCAAGGCCCAATTCCAGAATGGGATGTGGTGGTGGAGAAGGTGGTATTTCACTTTCGGCCCATCCGTCATGTGGAAGCAATGGCTCTATAAACAAAGAATAAATGGAGCTGTAGGATACTGGAGGCAGAAGCTTTCAGTCAGTGTCTGCTTTTGTTTCAGTTCATCTCATAGACAGAGTTTTCACCCACACATCAACAAGCCTTGAAATAAAGAAGTGTCCGCATAGAAATGGGAGCTGATGTCGATTGAATGTGAAAATCAAAGGCTGCTGATGCAGTTTTCCATGAATTACCTATGGGCAACACCTGAGGCGAGCCAAGTCTGTGCATCCTGACTGCCTTTTCCCACCAAAAAAGGACTGACACACAGTCATTACCAGTGATTTGGGGAAGAATAATGAAGTCTCTCTTTCTCTCTCTCTCTCTCTTTCTCTCTCTCCTTTATGTTTTTGTAAACAAAATGCTCTAGTGATCACTCTGCATTATATAGTAATTTGAATTTTTTTGCTGAGTGATAAAATGTACTTAAACAAGCTCATGAGTACATTACTCATATTTAAACATAAGAGAATGAATAGTTTTTTGTATCTGTGCAATAATGCAAATGCTGGGTCTAATACTTTTGAATGGAAACACTGGGATCTAAATCCTGATGTTTTCCATCAGCTTAAAAGTCTATACTCTTTCAGTGTACTCTATGATGGGGAAAGACAGGCATGCACCTTGAATATGACTATGACCAATAACAAGTAAATACAGAATTTTATCATGTAACAGATACCATGCTGATATGTATACTATGTCATTTAATGCTCAGTTAATAGTAGTACTAGATACTATATGAAAAACATCGGGGGTCGGGTGGTGGTGAAGCGGATTAAGCTCACATGGCATAAAGCGCAAGGTCCGGCATAGGGATCCCAGTTCGAGCCCCTTACTCCCCACTTGCAAGGGAGTCACTTCACAGGCGGTGAGGCAGGTCTGCAGGTGTTTGTCTTTCTCTCCCCTTCTCTGTCTGGCCCTCCTCTCTCCATTTCTCTCTGTCCTATCCAACAACGAATGACATCAACAATAACAATAATATAACCACAACAAGGCTACAATAACAAGGGCAACAAAAGGGGGGGAAATGGCCTCCAGGAGCAGTGGATTCATGGTGCAGGCACTGATGAGCCCCAGCAATAACCCTGGAGGCAAAAAAAAAAAAAAAAAAGGAAGGAAAAAAAGAAGAAAAACATCACAGAGCATCCTAGTTAAGGAAAGGGTTTATGAAGACTACTATGCTTCCAATCATGACTCCTAACCCTATTTTGTGCTTGGGCAAACCCCTCAGCTTCCACAAGCCTCAGTTTAAAAATCTACAAAGTGGGTGGGAGTAGATAGTATCATGGTTATGCAAAGAGACTTTGCTTTAGGCTCTGAAGACCCAGGTTCAATTCCCCTGCACCACCATAAACCAGAGGCAAGCAGTGTTCTGGTTTAAAAAAAAAATCTACAAAGTAGGAATAAGAATAACTTCATTAGAGGAGTATAAGAATTATATGAAGCAGAGTACCTTCAAGCAGCTGAATGTAAATATCTAGTAATGTAAATATCTAAGTAAATAAATTATGATCATTTTATAAATCGAAAACCCTTCTGTGCATCTGCTCAGTGAGATATTTGGTAACAAACAGCCTTACTGGCCTCTGATAGGCAGATTAAGAGAGAAGTCTCTCTGTCCTTTAGAAAGGATCCTGCTGCTAGCAGAACCTGTTACAACCTGCTTGTCTGCCTGGCTGCCTTCTAGCTGTCATGGGTAATTTTATGTGTTACTGGGTCATAGTGTGCACTGATATTTTGGTAATAAATTTTCTAGGTATTTCTTTGAAGTTGAGTTTTGACAGAATTAATGTTTAAGTCAGAAATGGAGTGAAGCATACTTTTAAAAATTATTTCTTTGGTATTATCTTTATTTATTTATTAGATAGAGATAGTCAGAAATTGAGAGGGAAGGAGGTGATAGAGAGAGACAGAGACACCAGCAATACTGCTTCACCACTCATAAAGCTTTATCCTGCAGGTAGGGACTGGAGGATCGAACCCAGGTCCCTGCACATTGTAACATTTGCACTCAACTAGGTGTGCCACCACCCAGCCCCCAAGCATACTTTTCTTAATGTGGTTGGGCCACATTCAATCAGTTGAAGACAATAATAATAATAATAATAACAATATTTTAATTGACTCTCTTCTAAATAGAAGTCATTCTCCCTACCTTACTGACCTCAAAGTGGGGATCAGCTTTGTCTTGCCCTCAGACTCAAACTCAAGCTCTTGTGAGCCTTTAACTTGCCAGCTCACTCCATAAATCTTGGGACTTGACTGCATTTATAATCTTGGGAGCTAATTTCCTTGATTCTATTTCCCTGGAGAATCCCTAGTGATATACCAGGTAAATGACTTGCCCCAAAGTTCTGCCCTAGAGACCAGAACAGAGAAACATCATAGAATCAGAAGACAGTACCACCCCTCCCACAGATGTCCACTCCCAGTGATGCAGGTGTTTGGCAAAGTGGAAGAAGTTCAGCAATGGAGGGATCATGAGTGCAGAAGGATGGCGATATAAACTGGGGACAAGAGAAATTGGGACAACTTTTCTACTGACTAATTTCTCTATCTTCAACTCCTGACTTTACCTGAGAAGTCTACGTGTCCATGCTTGTGTACCTTGCTTGCCCTAAAATATTTCAGTTGCACACAGTTGCCTTCAGAGTAAAGGTCACGCAACTTCAATTCCCATTACACACTAGTTACTTATGTCTACTTACTGCTCCTCAACTACAAACTTGAACTTCCTGTCCTCAGTGTCTTAGCTTACAGAGTAGAGTCCCATTCTTCCACCAAGGTTCACCTTAAATATTATGTTCTAGAGTACTCTGGGACTTATATAGTAGCAGCAAAAATATATATGGTCACTACATGTGGTTTTCACTTCTTCCTGGGCACAAAGCTAGAGCCCAAACTCCATGTGGAGTTCCCTTTGCACTAGTTCTTGCCCATAGAATATGAGTTTCTGTGACAAAGGCAATTCACAGACTTAGTGGCTTAGAAAGGGTCTAATCTCTCAGCTACACACAGGTGATGAATACTCTAGAACATAGG